>NC_138295.1:15002500-15172500 GCF_965601325.2 Salmo salar
CCTGTGTGGGTTTTTAGTCTTTACTCGCGAAGTGGCAAAGTAGCAGAGACAAACCAGACATTCAGACTAGTAAACTGTAGTAGTGTCATATTGTGATTTGTCTGTCGCTGTCTGTACTTCCTCTGTGTTCAGTGTGGAACAAGTCAAATACAAATCCTCTCTATATTCCTTCCTGCTGAAATGGAAACTTTATTGTCAGAGATTTGATACAGTAACACACAATTATGATTTGTATTGCTTGAAAAGCGTGTTTTTATTTCTAATAAAGCAGTGTGAAGACAGAGTGCCTCAGGGGTATTAGAATCCAGGTCACATCAGGTGTGTATCCCAAACAGCATCCTATTCCCTATATAGTGCACTACTACCCTGTGGGCCCTTATCTACAGTAGTGCACTATAAAGGGAATAGGGTGTCGTTTGGTACTTGTGCATCATACAGAGTAGTTTGCCAGTCATGTTAGTGCAGGTGCTGAGTTGGCTGGCTTCACACTCTCCTAGTTCGTCACTGTAACACAGTTCTCACTGAGCTGCTGGTCTGCTCGGCTAACGCTTGCTTTAAAGACCAGGGGGACTCGCTGTTAAACAAACTATAATCTGCTAGTCCACTCATCAGTGGAGCGTTCTCTCTCTCTCTCTCTCTCGGACACACACACACACACACACACACACACACACACACACACACACACACACACACACACACACACACACACCACACACACTGCCTTGCATTGCACTTCTAACAAGGTGTGGAATATATCTTCTGGGTTAAACTGTGTTTGTCAAGGCAGTGTGAGATTGTGAAGATGTTTTATGTGGGCTAGCTCAGCAAACTCAGACACACATTCCTCCCGCTAGTTACGTCTCAAATGGCACCCTACTCCTTATCTAGTGCACTACTTTAAACCAGGTCAAAGGTAGTGTTGTGCAGTATATAGGGAATATCCTCTGTCTCTGAGCCTCTGTCTCTGAGCCTCTGTCTCTGAGCCTCTGTCTCTGAACCTCTGTCTCTGAACCTCTGTCTCTGAACCTCTGTCTCTGAACCTCTGTCTCTGAGCCACCTCTGGCCCCTCTCTGAGCCCCCTCTGGCCCCTCTCTGAGCCTCTGTCTCTGAGCCTCTGTCTCTGAGACTCTGTCTCTGAGACTCTCTCTGAGCCTCTGTCTCTGAGCCTCTGTCTCTGAGCCTCTGTCTCTGAGCCTCTGTCTCTGAGGCTCTGTCTCTGAGACTCTCTCTCTGAGGCTCTGTCTCTGAGCCTCTCTCTGAGGCTCTGACTCTGAGCCTCTCTTTCTGCTTTGAAATGCTGATGTTCTTTCTCTTTATGACTGTGTTCTGGATATTATGCAGAAGTACACAACTCATGAAATAGAACTACCAATCTACTACATCTCTACAGCTGATCAGTCTTTGTTCATGCAGCTGGTTTTGAGCTCAACTCTAAAGCTCAAGTTTTAACCCAACCCTGTTTTGATGTGGCATTATCAGCCGTGTGTGCGCGCGCGCACGCGCGTGTGTGTGTGTGTGTGTGTGTGTGTGTGTGTGTGTGTGTGTGTGTGTGTGTTTCCCCTGGGGAGGAAAGCACGGGCACCTCTCTCTCCCCTCCCTGTTTGTCTTGGCATGGAGACACACACACATACATACATACAGGTTCAGCTCAAGTTAAGGGCTTGGTGGGAAACAGATTGAGGTGATGGTGGTTCTAGCCTCGTTCAGACAGACAGAGGAGAGCTCATCCAGGGTGGTTTATGGGATTGATAATGGAGTAGTAATGTCATAGGTCATTGAGTATTCAAGAGGTGTTCTTCATGCTTGGCATTGTAGCAGTGTATTCTGCCTTTTATCTCAGGCTAGCACCGTTAGGGTGTTCCCTATACTGGTCTTCTTCATACTACCAAACAGTGCTGTTATTTGGCAAGATTGGGCAAGAAAGTATTTGGGAAGTATTGTCCAGCAATCCATGGCTAAAGCATTCACCATGCTCTTACCCTATCCCTCTCTCCCTCTCTCTCCCTCTCTCTCTCTTTCTCTTTCTCTTTTTCTCTCCCTCTCTCTCCCTCTCTCTCTCTCTCTCTCTCTCTCTCTCTCTCCCTCTCTCTCTCGTTCTCTTTTTCTTTCCCTCTCTCCCTCTCCCCCTCCCTATCTCCCTCTCCCCCTCCCTCTCCCCCCTCTCTCTCTCTCTCTCTCTCTCTCTCTCTCTCTCTCTCTCCCCCTCTCTCCCCTCTCTCTCCCCTCTCTCTCCCCTCTCTCTCCCCCTCTCTCTCTCCAACTCTCCCTCTCCCTCCCTCTCCCTCCCTATCTCCCTCTCTCCCTCTCCCCCTCCCTCTCTCAATTCAATTCAACTCAAGGGGCTTTATTGGCATGGAAAGCATATGTTAACATTGCCAAAGCAAGTGAAGTATATTATATGTAAATGTAAAATAAATAATAAAAATGAACAGTAAACATTACACTCACAGTGTCACGCCTGCCCCCGCTCCCCATCCCTGACGCTCGAGGGTGCCAGGCTACCCGTCATTACACGCAGCAGAGCTCATTGGACTCACCTGGACTCCTTCACGTTGTTGATTACCCCCTGTATATCTGTATCATCTGTATGTTCCTCGGTGGTGTTCCCTGTGTCTGCATTAATTGTTGTTATGTGTTCCTGTCCAGACTCTGTTCCTGTTCCATTTCATGTCCATCAGCTATTTAACCTTCACTCTCTGCACCTGCCTCTCATCTCCTGTACCTGCTTCTCATCTCCTGTATCTGCTTCTCATCTCCTGTACCTGCTTCTCATCTCCTGTACCTGCTTCACATCTCCTGTACCTGCTTCTCATCTCCTGCGTGACTCCTTTTAGACAGAAGTTCCAAAAGAATAAAGACATTACAAATGTCACATACTGTATATATACAGTGTTGTAACGATGTGGAAATGGTTAAAGTACAAAAGGAAAAATAAACAAACATAAATATGGGTTGTATATACAATGGTGTTTGTTCTTCACTGGTTGCCCTTTTCTTGTGGCAACAGGTCACACATCTTGCTGCTGTGATGGCACACTGTGGTATTTCACCCAGTAGATATGGGAGTTTATCAAAATCGGGTTTGTTTTCAAAGTTTTCAGATTGTGAGAGAGAGACATAGAGAGACAGTCTGCAGCACCCGGCCTCACCCTACTAGAATCTGGCCTTCTAGGCAGAGTTGCAAAGAAAAAGCCATATCTCAGACTGGCCGATAAAAAGAAAAGATTAAGATGGGAAAAAGAACACAGACACTGGACAGAAGAACTCTGCCTAGAAGGCCAGCATCCCAGAGTCGCTTCTTCGCTGTTGACGTTGAGACTGGTGTTTTGTGGGTACTATTTAATGAAGCTGCCAGTTGAGGACTTGTGAGGCGTCTGTTTCTCAAACTAGGCACACTAATGTACTTGTCCTCTTGCTCAGTTGTGCACCGGGGCCTCCCACTCCTCTTTCTATTCTGGTTAGAGCCAGTTTGTGCTGTTCTGTGAAGGGAGTAGTGCACAACGTTGTACGAGATCTTCAGTTTCTTTGCAATTTCTCGCATGGAATAGCCTTCATTTCTCAGAACAAGAATAGACTGACCAGTTTCAGAAGAAAGGTCTTTGTTTCTGGCCATTTTGAGCCTGTAATCAAACCCACAAATGCTGATGCTCCAGATACTCAACTAGTCTAAAGAAGGCCAGTTTTATTGCTTCTTTAATCAAAACAAGAGTTTAGAGCTGTGCTAATATAATTGCAAAAGGGTTTACTAATGATCAATTAGCCTTTTAAAATGATAAACTTGGATTAGCTAACACAACGTGCCATTGGAACACAGAAGTGATGGTTGTTGATAATGGGCCTCTGTACGCCTATGTAGATATTCCATAAAAAATCTGCCGTTTCCAGCTGCAAAAGTTCTTTACAACATTAACAATGTCTACACTGTATTTCTGATCAATTTGATGTTATTTTAATGGTGTCACGACTTCTACCGAAGTCGGTTCCTCTGCTTGTTCGGGCGGTGTTCGGCGGTCGACATCACCGGTCTTCTAGCCATCGCCGATCCATTTTTCATGTTCAATTTGTTTTGTCTTGTTTTCACACTCACCTGGTTTCAATTCCCTAATTACATGTTGTATATTTTCCCTCTGTTTCCCCCATGTCCTTGTTGGGAATTGTTTATTGTAGGTACTTGTGCTATGTGTTACTGGTGTGCTACGGGTTGTGTACCCATGTGTTTGTTGTTTTGTATGCCGTTAGTTTTATATATTAAACTGCTCCGGCTATTCACCAAGTTCTGCTCTCCTGCGTTTGACTTCCCTGCCACCAGTTAAGCACCCCTTACCTAATGGACAAGCACCCCTTACCTAGTGGTTTACCCACACATCTCCATTTTGGATAGATAATTATTTGTGTTGTTGTTTGTTTAGTGTTTTCCAATTTTCCCAGAAGTGTTTAGAGTCTATGGATTCTTCAGTTACATTGAGTATTTTTCTCTATTGTTTTAGTGATTCACCACAGTGAATTTTCCCTTCCTCTATCGAGGGTGAGTGCCAGCGAAGACAAACAGTTGGTTGACTTGGCAGGCTCTCTCCCTCTATCATTCTCTCTCTCTCTTTATTCCCTCCCTCTCTCTCTCCATCTATGCTATCTCTCTCTCCATCTATGCTATCCCTCCCTCCTTCCCTCTCTTTCACAGTTAGGCCATTAGACCACATTACCCCCCTGGTTGGTCCATGTTTCCTGCCAGGGCCAGCTGTAGGCCATGGACTGGGAAAGGAATCTCTTTGCTTGGTGGAAGACTGCATGTCAACAAGTCCTGTTTCAGTGACTACATATATACACACACACACACACACACACACACACACACACACACACACACACACACACACACACACACACACACACTGGTGGGAGTGCCCTGTAGCTGAGAGGAATGTGTGTATCTAGTAAGAGGTGTATCAATAACAAAAAGTGTCTTTGTGTTTCACTGCTGAGTCCCCCTGGTTCAGGAACTCAATGTGTTTCACTGCTGAGTCTCCCTGGTTCAGGATCTCAATGTGTTTCACTGCTGAGTCCCCCTGGTTCAGGACCTCAATGTGTTTCACTGCTGAGTCCCCCTGGTTCAGGACCTCAATGTGTTTCACTGCTGAGTCCCCCTGGTTCAGGACCTCAATGTGTTTCACTGCTGAGTCCCCCTGGTTCAGGACCTCAATGTGTTTCACTGCTGAGTCTCCCTGGTTCAGGAACTCAATGTGTTTCACTGCTGAGTCCCCCTGGTTCAGGACCTCAATGTGTTTCACTGCTGAGTCTCCCTGGTTCAGGACCTCAATGTGTTTCACTGCTGAGTCTCCCTGGTTCAGGACCTCAATGTGTTTCACTGCTGAGACCCCCTGGTTCAGGACCTCAATGTGTTTCACTGCTGAGTCTCCCTGGTTCAGGAACTCAATGTGTTTCACTGCTGAGTCCCCCTGGTTCAGGACCTCAATGTGTTTCACTGCTGAGTCTCCCTGGTTCAGGAACTCAATGTGTTTCACTGCTGAGTCCCCCTGGTTCAGGAACTCAATGTGTTTCACCGCTGAGTCCCCCTGGTTCAGGATCTCAATGTGTTTCACTGCTGAGTCTCCCTGGTTCAGGACCTCAATGTGTTTCACTGCTGAGTCCCCCTGGTTCAGGACCTCAATGTGTTTCACTGCTGAGTCCCCCTGGTTCAGGACCTCAATGTGTTTCACTGCTGAGTCCCCCTGGTTCAGGAACTCAATGTGTTTCACTGCTGAGTCTCCCTGGTTCAGGAACTCAATGTGTTTCACTGCTGAGTCCCCCTGGTTCAGGAACTCAATGTGTTTCACTGCTGAGTCCCCCTGGTTCAGGACCTCAATGTGTTTCACTGCTGAGTCCCCCTGGTTCAGGACCTCAATGTGTTTCACTGCTGAGTCCCCCTGGTTCAGGAACTCAATGTGTTTCACTGCTGAGTCCCCCTGGTTCAGGACCTCAATGTGTTTCACTGCTGAGTCCCCCTGGTTCAGGACCTCAATGTGTTTCACATGTTTGACCCAGTGGGTTCGAACCTGGCTCGTCTGACTTTTCTGCGTCCTAAACAGCACCCTATTCCCTACGCAGGGCACTCATTTTGACCAGGACCATTTGGGACAGAGTCAGAGTTTTTGGACATTGAGCTAAAGCCTACCCCTTGGGCCAAAAAAATGGTTTGGGTCCACACGGTTTCCTTTACATTTCAACTGATCTTATCAACTTAATCTACTTTCATCACTGGAACATACAGTCTCCCACTGGAACACACAGTCTCCCACTGGAACACACAGTCTCCCACTGGAACATACAGTCTCCCACTGGAACATCCCACTGGAACACACAGTCTCCCACTGGAACATACAGTCTCCCACTGGAACATCCCACTGGAACATACAGTCTCCCACTGGAACACACAGTCTCCCACTGGAACACACAGTCTCCCACTGGAACATACAGTCTCCCACTGGAACATCCCACTGGAACATACAGTCTCCCACTGGAACACACAGTCTCCCACTGGAACACACAGTCTCCCACTGGAACACACAGTCTCCCACTGGAACACACAGTCTCCCACTGGAACATACAGTCTCCCACTGGAACATACAGTCTCCCACTGGAACATCCCACTGGAACATACAGTCTCCCACTGGAACACACAGTCTCCCACTGGAACACACAGTCTCCCACAGGAACACACAGTCTCCCACAGGAACACACAGTCTCCCACAGGAACACACAGTCTCCCACTGGAACACACAGTCTCCCACTGGAACATACAGTCTCCCACTGGAACACACAGTCTCCCACTGGAACACACAGTCTCCCACTGGAACACGCAGTCTCCCACTGGAACACGCAGTCTCCCACTGGAACACGCAGTCTCCCACTGGAACACGCAGTCTCCCACTGGAACACGCAGTCTCCCACTGGAACACGCAGTCTCCCAATGGAACACACAGTCTCCCAATGGAACATACAGTCTCCCACTGGAACATACAGTCTCCCACTGGAACACACAGTCTCCCACTGGAACACACAGTCTCCCACTGGAACATACAGTCTCCCACTGGAACACACAGTCTCCCACTGGAACATGCAGTATTCATGGTTCACTGAACCACCGCTACTGCAGACAGAACTGATCAACTGTTATGATTTCAAAACCTGAGGAAGAAGACTGAATCCTGGCGTGTAGTTAACATGTCTGCTATGTAGAAGACTGAATGCTGGCGTGTAGTTAACATGTTTGATATGTAGAAGACTGAATGCTGGGGAGTAGTTAACATGTCTGATATGTAGAATGAATGCTGGCGTGTAGTTAACATGTCTGATATGTAGAAGACTGAATGCTGGCGTGTAGTTAACATGTCTGCTATGTAGAAGACTGAATGCTGGTGTGTAGTTAACATGTCTGCTATGTGTGTGACTGAATGCTGGTGTGTAGTTAACATGTCTGCTATGTGTGTGACTGAATGCTGGCGTGTAGTTAACATGTCTGCTATGTGTGTGACTGAATGCTGGCGTGTAGTTAACATGTCTGTTATGTGTGTGACTGAATGCGGGTGTGTAGTTAACATGTCTGATATGTAGAAGACTGAATGCTGGCGTGTAGTTAACATGTCTGGTATGTGTGTGACTGAATGCTGGTGTGTAGTTAACATGTCTGATATGTGTGTGACTGAATGCTGGTGTGTAGTTAACATGTCTGATATGTAGAAGACTGAATGCTGGTGTGTAGTTAACATGTCTGCTATGTGTGTGACTGAATGCTGGTGTGTAGTTAACATGTCTGATATGTAGAAGTCTGAATGCTGGTGTGTAGTTAACATGTCTGCTATGTGTGTGACTGAATGCTGGCGTGTAGTTAACATGTCTGTTATGTGTGTGACTGAATGCGGGTGTGTAGTTAACATGTCTGTTATGTGTGTGACTGAATGCTGGCGTGTAGTTAACATGTCTGATATGTAGAAGACTGAATGCTGGTGTGTAGTTAACATGTCTGCTATGTGTGTGACTGAATGCTGGCGTGTAGTTAACATGTCTGATATGTAGAAGACTGAATGCTGGCGTGTAGTTAACATGTCTGATATGTAGAAGACTGAATGCTGGTGTGTAGTTAACATGTCTGATATGTAGAAGACTGAATCCTGGTGTGTAGTTAACATGTCTGCTATGTAGAAGACTGAATGCTGGCGTGTAGTTAACATGTCTGATATGTAGAAGACTGAATGCTGGTGTGTAGTTAACATGTCTGATATGTAGAAGACTGAATCCTGGCGTGTAGTTAACATGTCTGATATGTAGAAGACTGAATCCTGGCGTGTAGTTAACATGTCTGATATGTAGAAGACTGAATCCTGGTGTGTAGTTAACATGTCTGCTATGTGTGTGTGTCCCCTAGTGAGTTTAGTCTGAGTGCTGGACATCTCCCAGGTTGCGTCCCAAATGGTTCCCTATTTCCTTAGTGCACTGCTTTCTACAAGGAACAATAGGACTCAGAAGTAGTGCACTACTTTCTACCAGGACGCAGAGTAATCATGATATAATCTGTCAACCAGAGAGAACTGACCGGCTGGGTGTGTGAACAGTGTTACTCCCTAACTGAAGACATATTTTCCTGATGTGATCCTCCAATGGGCTTAACAACCCACTGTCAGACAACTATATCATATATATCTGCCTGACAGAGAACAACTGGTCAGAGAGTGTGTGGGTGTGTGTGTGGGCGTGTGTGTGTGTGGGCGTGTGTGTGTGTGTTGCATGCGTCTGTGTGCATATATAACATCTTTCTTCTCCACCCATCCGGTTCTCTTCCATCTTTATGAAACATGGAAATCCTCACACAATGTCTGAGTAGCTGGCATATGAAATCAATTCAGACACAGACAGAGCCTATTATTCTACTGTGTGTGACGAGAGGGGAGAGAGGAGACCATAGGAGAGGGGGAGAGAGGAGACCATAGGAGAGGGGAGAGAGGAGACCATAGGAGAGGGGGAGAGAGGAGACCATAGGAGAGGGGAGAGAGGAGACCATAGGAGAGGGGCAGAGAGGAGACCATAGGAGAGGGGAGAGAGGAGACCATAGGAGAGGGGGAGAGAGGAGACCATAGGAGAGGGAGAGAGGAGACCATAGGAGAGGGGAGAGAGGAGACCATAGGAGAGGGAGAGAGGAGACCATAGGAGAGGGGGAGAGAGGAGACCATAGGAGAGGGGGAGAGAGGAGACCATAGGAGAGGGGGAGAGAGGAGACCATAGGAGAGGGGAGAGAGGAGACCATAGGAGAGGGGCAGAGAGGAGACCATAGGAGAGGGGGAGAGAGGAGACCATAGGAGAGGGGAGAGAGGAGACCATAGGAGAGGGGAGAGAGAGGAGACCATAGGAGAGGGGCAGAGAGGAGACCATGGGAGAGGGGGAGAGAGGAGACCATAGGAGAGGGGAGAGAGGAGACCATAGGAGAGGGGAGAGAGGAGACCATAGGAGAGGGGGAGAGAGGAGACCATAGGAGAGGGGAGAGAGGAGACCATGGGAGAGGGGCAGAGAGGAGACCATAGGAGAGGGGCAGAGAGGAGACCATAGGAGAGGGGGAGAGAGGAGACCATAGGAGAGGGGGAGAGAGGAGACCATAGGAGAGGGGAGAGGGAGACCATGAGGAGAGGGGGAGAGAGGAGACCATAGGAGAGGGGAGAGAGGAGACCATAGGAGAGGGGAGAGAGGAGACCATAGGAGAGGGGAGAGAGGAGACCATGGGAGAGGGGAGAGAGGAGACCATAGGAGAGGGGAGAGAGGAGACCATGGGAGAGGGGGAGAGGGAGACCATGGGAGAGGGGGAGAGAGGAGACCATAGGAGAGGGGGAGAGAGGAGACCATGGGAGAGGGGAGAGAGGAGACCATGGGAGAGGGGGAGAGAGGAGACCATAGGAGAGGGAGGAGAGAGGAGACCATGCTCTCAGGAGCATACACCTGCATGCAGAGCTGAAGGTTTATTTCCGTTCTGTTCTGAAAACTGGGAGCGGTCGAGTCCCATGTGAATAATATACTCCTGAAAAGCTGACTGGGCTTTCAAATCACATCACATTGTATTGGTTACATACACATATTTAGCAGATGTTATTGGGGGTGTAGCGAAATGCTTGTGTACACTATGATGTTATGTTTCTATGTGCTGGATATATGGAAGTGTTTTACTGGGTTTCCCCTATTTCTTAGAGAGACAGAGAGAGAGACAGAGAGACGGGACGGGGGAGGGGGGTCAGAGATGGACCAGAGAGAGAGAGAGAGAGAGAGAGAGAGACGGGACGGGACAGAGATGGACCAGAGAGAGAGAGATAGAGAGAGAGAGGGGATGGGGGGGCAGAGATGGACCAGAGAGAGAGAGAGAGAGAGAGAGGGGATGGGGGGGGCAGAGATGGACCAGAGAGAGAGAGAGAGAGAGAGAGGGGATGGGGGGGGCAGAGATGGACCAGAGAGAGAGAGAGAGAGAGAGAGGGGATGGGGGGGCAGAGATGGACCAGAGAGAGAGAGAGAGAGAGACGGGACGGGACAGAGATGGACCAGAGAGAGAGAGATAGAGAGAGAGAGGGGATGGGGGGGCAGAGATGGACCAGAGAGAGAGAGAGAGAGGATGGGGGGCAGAGATGGACCAGAGAGAGAGAGAGAGAGACGGGACGGGACAGAGATGGACCAGAGAGAGAGAGACAGAGAGACGGGACGGGGGAGGGGGGTCAGAGATGGACCAGAGAGAGAGAGAGAGAGAGAGAGAGGGGATGGGGGGGCAGAGATGGACCAGAGAGAGAGAGAGAGAGAGAGAGAGGGGATGGGGGGGCAGAGATGGACCAGAGAGAGAGAGAGAGAGAGAGGATGGGGGGGCAGAGATGGACCAGAGAGAGAGAGAGAGAGAGGGGATGGGGGGGGGCAGAGATGGACCAGAGAGAGAGAGAGAGAGGGGATGGGGGGGCAGAGATGGACCAAGAGAGAGAGAGAGAGAGAGAGAGAGAGGGGATGGGGGGGCAGAGATGGACCAGAGAGAGAGAGAGAGAGGATGGGGGGCAGAGATGGACCAGAGAGAGAGAGAGAGAGGCATGGGTATGCCTACATGCCTGTGTTTGTTGACAGAAACAAAGAGAGAGTTGTTACACACCCAGCGGTTGTTTGGGCTGGGTCGATTGACCTCTGTCCTCTCCCTCACTGACCTTTAACCTCTGATCTCTAACCTCTGACCCCTTCCTTAGCGATGGAGGTCCTGGTGACGGAGCTCAACTTTCTGCTGAAGCTGCTGGACCACGAGACTCTGAGCTCTCCTACTGAGGAGAAGAAGACCTCTGTTAGGAACCTGCTGAAACAACTACAGCCCACAGGTAGGACACTACAGACAGACAGCTACAGCCCACAGGTAGGAGACTACAGACAGACAGACCACTACAGCCCACAGGTAGGACACTACAGACAGACAGCTACATCCAACAGGTAGGAAACTACAGACAGACAGCTACAGCCCACAGGTAGGACACTACAGACAGACAGACCACTACAGCCCACAGGTAGGACACTACAGACAGACAGCTACATCCAACAGGTAGGAAACTACAGACAGACAGCTACAGCCCACAGGTAGGACACTACAGACAGACAGACCACTACAGCCCACAGGTAGGACACTACAGACAGACAGCTACAGCCCACAGGTAGCAGGCTACAGACAGACAGCTACATCCAACAGGTAGAAGACTACAGACAGACAGCTACAGCTGACAGGTAGGACACTACAGACAGACAGCTACAGTCCACAGGTAGGACGCTACAGACAGACAGACATACAGCTACAGTCCACAGGTAGGAAACTACAGACAGACAGACCACTACAGCCCACAGGTAGGACACTACAGACAGACAGACAGACAGCTACAGCCCACAGGTAGGACACTACAGACAGACAGACAGCTACAGCCCACAGGTAGGAGACTACAAACAGGACAGACAGACAGACAGACAGTTACAGCCCACAGGTAGGAAACTACAGACAGATAGACAGACAGACAGCTACAGCCCACAGGTAGGAGCCTACAGACAGACAGACAGCTACAGCCCACAGGTAGGAGCCTACAGACAGACAGACAGCTACAGCCCACAGGTAGGAGGCTACAGACAGACAGACAGCTACAGCCCACAGGTAGCAGACTCCAGACAGACAGACAGCTACAGCCCACAGGTAGGAGACTACAGACAGACAGACAGACAGCTACAGCCCACATGTAGGAAACTACAGACAGACAGACAGCTAGAGCCCACAGGTAGGAAACTACAGACAGACAGACAGCTACAGCCCACAGGTAGGAAACTACAGACAGACAGACAGCTACAGCCCACAGGTAGGACACTACAGACAGACAGCTACAGCCCACAGGTAGGACACTACAGACAGACAGGTACAGTCCACAGGTAGGACACTACAGACAGACAGACAGCTACAGCCCACAGGTAGGACACTACAGACAGACAGACAGCTACAGCCCACAGGTAGGAATCTACAGACAGACAGACAGACAGCTACAGCCCACAGGTAGGAGACTACAGACAGACAGCTACATCCCACAGGTAGGACACTACAGACAGACAGCTACAGCCCACAGGTAGGAGACTACAGACAGACAGCTACATCCAACAGGTAGAACACTACAGACAGACAGCTACAGCCCACAGGTAGGAGACTACAGACAGACAGACAGCTACAGCCCACATGTAGGACACTACAGACAGACAGAGACAGCCCACAGGTAGGAGTCTACAGACAGACAGCTACAGACCACAGGTAGGACACTACAGACAGACAGACAGCTACAGCCCACAGGTAGGACACTACAGACAGACAGCTACAGTCCACAGGTAGGACACTACAGACAGACAGCTACAGCCCACAGGTAGCAGACTCCAGACAGACAGCTACAGCCCACAGGTAGGAGACTACAGGCAGACAGACAGCTACAGCCCACAGGTAGGAAACTACAGACAGACAGACAGACAGCTACAGCCCACAGGTAGGAAACTACAGACAGACAGACAGCTACAGCCCACAGGTAGGAAACTACAGACAGACAGCTACAGCCCTCAGGTAGGACACTACAGACAGACAGACAGTTACAGCCCACAGGTAGGAAACTACAGACAGACAGACAGCTACAGCCCACAGGTAGGAAACTACAGACAGACAGACAGCTACAGCCCACAGGTAGGAGACTACAGACAGACAGGCCACTACAGCCCACAGGTAGGAAACTACAGACAGACAGACAGCTACAGCCCACAGGTAGGAGACTACAGACAGACAGGCCACTACAGCCCACAGGTAGGACACTACAGACAGACAGACAGACAGTTACAGCCCACAGGTAGGAAACTACAGACAGATAGACAGACAGACAGCTACAGCCCACAGGTAGGAGCCTACAGACAGACAGACAGCTACAGCCCACAGGTAGGAGCCTACAGACAGACAGACAGCTACAGCCCACAGGTAGGAGACTACAGACAGACAGACAGCTACAGCCCACAGGTAGCAGACTCCAGACAGACAGACAGCTACAGCCCACAGGTAGGAGACTACAGACAGACAGACAGACAGCTACAGCCCACATGTAGGAAACTACAGACAGACAGACAGCTAGAGCCCACAGGTAGGAAACTACAGACAGACAGACAGCTACAGCCCACAGGTAGGAAACTACAGACAGACAGACAGCTACAGCCCACAGGTAGGACACTACAGACAGACAGCTACAGCCCACAGGTAGGACACTACAGACAGACAGGTACAGTCCACAGGTAGGACACTACAGACAGACAGACAGCTACAGCCCACAGGTAGGACACTACAGACAGACAGACAGCTACAGCCCACAGGTAGGAATCTACAGACAGACAGACAGACAGCTACAGCCCACAGGTAGGAGACTACAGACAGACAGCTACATCCCACAGGTAGGACACTACAGACAGACAGCTACAGCCCACAGGTAGGAGACTACAGACAGACAGCTACATCCAACAGGTAGAACACTACAGACAGACAGCTACAGCCCACAGGTAGGAGACTACAGACAGACAGACAGCTACAGCCCACATGTAGGACACTACAGACAGACAGAGACAGCCCACAGGTAGGAGTCTACAGACAGACAGCTACAGACCACAGGTAGGACACTACAGACAGACAGACAGCTACAGCCCACAGGTAGGACACTACAGACAGACAGCTACAGTCCACAGGTAGGACACTACAGACAGACAGCTACAGCCCACAGGTAGCAGACTCCAGACAGACAGCTACAGCCCACAGGTAGGAGACTACAGGCAGACAGACAGCTACAGCCCACAGGTAGGAAACTACAGACAGACAGACAGACAGCTACAGCCCACAGGTAGGAAACTACAGACAGACAGACAGCTACAGCCCACAGGTAGGAAACTACAGACAGACAGCTACAGCCCTCAGGTAGGACACTACAGACAGACAGACAGTTACAGCCCACAGGTAGGAAACTACAGACAGACAGACAGCTACAGCCCACAGGTAGGAAACTACAGACAGACAGACAGCTACAGCCCACAGGTAGGAGACTACAGACAGACAGGCCACTACAGCCCACAGGTAGGACACTACAGACAGACAGACAGACAGCTACAGCCCACAGGTATGAGACTACAGACAGACAGCTACAGCC
Organism: Salmo salar; assembly: GCF_965601325.2. Taxonomy (NCBI): domain Eukaryota; kingdom Metazoa; phylum Chordata; class Actinopteri; order Salmoniformes; family Salmonidae; genus Salmo; species Salmo salar. The sequence continues at coordinate 15,017,236 of NC_138295.1, forward strand.
CACAGGTAGGACACCACAGACAGACAGCTACAGCCCACAGGTAGGAAACTACAGACAGACAGCTACAGCCCACAGGTAGGAAACTACAGACAGACAGACATACAGCTACATTCCACAGGTAGGAGCCTACAGACAGACAGACAGACAGCTACAGCCCACAGGTAGGAAACTACAGACAGACAGACAGCTACAGCCCACAGGTAGGAGCCTACAGACAGACAGACCACTACAGCCCACAGGTAGGACACTACAGACAGACAGACAGACAGACAGACAGACAGACAGACAGACAGACAGACAGACAGACAGCTACAGCCCACAGGTAGGAAACTACAGACAGACAGACAGCTACAGCCCACAGGTAGGAGACTACAGACAGACAGACCACTACAGCCCACAGGTAGGACACTACAGACAGACAGCTACATCCAACAGGTAGGAGACTACAGACAGACAGCTACAGCCCTCAGGTAGGACACTACAGACAGACAGACCACTACAGCCCACAGGTAGGACACTACAGACAGACAGCTACATCCAACAGGTAGGACACTACAGACAGACAGCTACAGCCCACAGGTAGCAGACTACAGACAGACAGCTACATCCAACAGGTAGAAGACTACAGACAGACAGCTACAGCTGACAGGTAGGACACTACAGACAGACAGCTACAGTCCACAGGTAGGACACTACAGACAGACAGACATACAGCTACAGTCCACAGGTAGGAAACTACAGACAGACAGACCACTACAGCCCACAGGTAGGACACTACAGACAGACAGACAGCTACAGCCCACAGGTAGGAAACTACAGACAGACAGACAGCTACAGCCCACAGGTAGGAGACTACAGACAGACAGACCACTACAGCCCACAGGTAGGACACTACAGACAGACAGACAGCTACAGCCCACAGGTAGGAAACTACAGACAGACAGACAGCTACAGCCCACAGGTAGGAGACTACAGTCAGACAGACAGACAGACAGTTACAGCCCACAGGTAGGAAACTACAGACAGACAGACAGACAGACAGCTACAGCCCACAGGTAGGAGTCTACAGACAGACAGACAGCTACAGCCCACAGGTAGGAGCCTACAGACAGACAGACAGCTACAGCCCACAGGTAGGAGACTACAAACAGACAGACAGCTACAGCCCACAGGTAGCAGACTCCAGACAGACAGACAGCTACAGCCCACAGGTAGGAGAATACAGACAGACAGACAGACAGCTACAGCCCACATGTAGGAAACTACAGACAGACAGACAGCTAGAGCCCACAGGTAGGAAACTACAGACAGACAGACAGCTACAGCCCACAGGTAGGAAACTACAGACAGACAGACAGCTACAGCCCACAGGTAGGAGACTACAGACAGACAGCTACAGCCCACAGGTAGGACACTACAGACAGACAGGTACAGTCCACAGGTAGGACACTACAGACAGACAGACAGCTACAGCCCACAGGTCACTACAGACAGACAGACAGCTACAGCCCACAGGTGGGAGACTACAGACAGACAGCTACATCCCACAGGTAGGACACTACAGACAGACAGCTACAGCCCACAGGTAGGAGACTACAGACAGACAGCTACATCCAACAGGTAGGACACTACAGACAGACAGCGACAGCCCACAGGTAGGAGTCTACAGACAGACAGCTACAGCCCACAGGTAGGACACTACAGACAGACAGACAGCTACAGCCCACAGGTAGGACACTACAGACAGACAGCTACAGTCCACAGGTAGGACACTACAGACAGACAGCTACAGCCCACAGGTAGCAGACTCCAGACAGAAAGACAGCTACAGCCCACAGGTAGGAGACTACAGGCAGACAGACAGCTACAGCCCACAGGTAGGAAACTACAGACAGACAGACAGCTACAGCGCACAGGTAGGAGACTACAGACAGACAGACAGCTACAGCCCACAGGTAGGAAACTACAGACAGACAGCTACAGTCTCAGGTAGGACACTACAGACAGACAGACAGTTACAGCCCACAGGTAGGAAACTACAGACAGACAGACAGACAGACAGCTACAGCCCACAGGTAGGAAACTACAGACAGACAGACAGCTACAGCCCACAGGTAGGAGACTACAGACAGACAGGCCACTACAGCCCACAGGTAGGACACTACAGACAGACAGACAGACAGCTACAGCCCACAGGTATGAGACTACAGACAGACAGCTACAGCCGACAGGTAGGACACTACAGACAGACAGCTACAGCCCACAGGTAGGAAACTATAGACAGACAGCTACAGTCCACAGGTAGGAAACTACAGACAGACAGACATACAGCTACAGTCCACAGGTAGGAAACTACAGACAGACAGACCACTACAGCCCACAGGTAGGACGCTACAGACAGACAGACAGCTACAGCCCACAGGTAGGAAACTACAGACAGACAGACAGCTACAGCCCACAGGTAGGAGACTACAGACAGACAGACAGACAGCTACAGCCCACAGGTAGGAAACTACAGACAGACAGACAGCTACAGCCCACAGGTAGGAGCCTACAGACAGACAGACCACTACAGCCCACAGGTAGGACACTACAGACAGACAGACAGACAGACAGACAGACAGACAGACAGACAGACAGACAGACAGACAGACAAATCAATCAAATCAAATCAAATCAAATCAAATCAAATCAAATCAAATCAAATTCAAATCAATCAAATCAAATCAAATCAAATCAAATGTATTTTTATATAGCCCTTCGTACATCAGCTGATATTCTCAAAGTGCTGTACAGAAACCCAGCCTAAAACCCCAAACAGCAAGCAAAGCATGTGAAAGAAGCACGGTGGCTAGGAAAAACTCCCTAGGAAAAACTCCCTAGAAAGGCCAAAAACCTAGGAAGAAACCTAGAGAGGAACCAGGCTATGAGGGGTGGCCAGTCCTCTTCTGGCTGTGCAGGGTGGATATTATAACAGAACATGGTCAAAATGTTAAAATGTTAAAATGTTCATAAATGACCAGCATGGTCAAATAATAATAATCATAGTAGTTGTCGAGGGTGCAACAAGCACGTCCGGTGAACAGACAGACAGACAGACAGACAGACAGACAGACAGACAGACAGACAGCTACAGCCCACAGGTAGGAAACTACAGACAGACAGACAGACAGCTACAGCCCACAGGTAGGAAACTACAGACAGACACACAGCTACAGCCCACATGTAGGAAACTACAGACAGACAGACCGCTACAGCCCACAGGTAGGACACTACAGACAGACAGACAGCTACAGCCCACAGGTAGGAAACTACAGACAGACAGACCACTACAGCCCACAGGTAGGACACTACAGACAGACAGACAGCTACTTTCCACAGGTTGGGGACAAGCAGAGGTATACTGTAGATCAGACCTGGATTCAAATACTTTTTGAAATCATTCAAATACTTTTTTGCATTTGCTTTAGTCTGCCAGAGTACCAGATGGAAGGGGGTTTGTACAGGCAAACTCATTCAAGCACAGATAGATGGTTGAAATGATTTCAAATAGTAATTGAACCCAGGTCTGGTACAGGCAGGTAGGAGCAGACAGACAGTTTACAGATACATATGAAGTGACCCAGGTCTGGAACAGACAGGTATAGACAGGTAGGAACAGACAGACAATTAACAGATACAGATGAAGTGACCCAGGTCTGGTACAGACAGGTATAGACAGGTAGGAGCAGACAGACAGTTTACAGATACAGATGAAGTGACCCAGGTCTGGTACAGACAGGTATAGACAGGTAGGAGCAGACAGACAGTTTACAGATACAGATGAAGTGACCCAGGTCTGGTACAGACAGGTATAGACAGGTAGGAACAGACAGACAGTTAACAGATGAAGTGACCCAGGTCTGGTATAGACAGGTAGGAACAGACAGACAGTTAACAGATACAGATGAAGTGACCCAGGTCTGGTATAGACAGGTATAGACAGGTAGGAACAGACAGACAGTTAACAGATACAGATGAAGTGACCCAGGTCTGGTACAGACAGGTATAGACAGGTAGGAACAGACAGACAGTTTACAGATACAGATGAAGTGACCCAGGTCTGGTACAGACAGGTATAGACAGGTAGGAACAGACAGACAGTTAACAGATACAGATGAAGTGACCCAGGTCTGGTACAGACAGGTATAGACAGGTAGGAACAGACATACAGTTAACAGATACAGATGAAGTGACCCAGGTCTGGTACAGACAGGTATAGACAGGTAGGAGCAGACAGACAGTTAACAGATGAAGTGACCCAGGTCTGGTACAGACAGGTATAGACAGGTAGGAGCAGACAGACAGTTAACAGATACAGATGAAGTGACCCAGGTCTGGAACAGACAGGTATAGACAGGTAGGAACAGACAGACAGTTTACAGATGAAGTGACCCAGGTCTGGAACAGACAGGTATAGACAGGTAGGAGCAGACAGACAGTTAACAGATACAGATGAAGTGACCCAGGTCTGGTACAGACAGGTATAGACAGGTAGGAACAGACATACAGTTAACAGATACAGATGAAGTGACCCAGGTCTGGTACAGACAGGTATAGACAGGTAGGAGAAGACAGACAGTTAACAGATACAGATGAAGTGACCCAGGTCTGGTACAGACAGGTATAGACAGGTAGGAGAAGACAGACAGTTAACAGATACAGATGAAGTGACCCAGGTCTGGAACAGACAGGTATAGACAGGTAGGAGCAGACAGACAGTTTACAGATACAGATGAAGTGACCCAGGTCTGGAACAGACAGGTATAGACAGGTAGGAGCAGACAGACAGTTAACAGATACAGATGAAGTGACCCAGGTCTGGTACAGACAGGTATAGACAGGTAGGAACAGACAGACAGTTAACAGATGAAGTGACCCAGGTCTGGAACAGACAGGTATAGACAGGTAGGAGCAGACAGACAGTTTACAGATGAAGTGACCCAGGTCTGGAACAGACAGGTATAGACAGGTAGGAGCAGACAGACAGTTAACAGATACAGATGAAGTGACCCAGGTCTGGTACAGACAGGTATAGACAGGTAGGAACAGACAGACAGTTAACAGATGAAGTGACCCAGGTCTGGTATAGACAGGTAGGAACAGACATACAGTTAACAGATACAGATGAAGTGACCCAGGTCTGGTACAGACAGGTATAGACAGGTAGGAGAAGACAGACAGTTAACAGATACAGATGAAGTGACCCAGGTCTGGTACAGACAGGTATAGACAGGTAGGAGCAGACAGACAGTTAACAGATACAGATGAAGTGACCCAGGTCTGGTACAGACAGGTATAGACAGGTAGGAACAGACAGACAGTTAACAGATGAAGTGACCCAGGTCTGGTACAGACAGGTATAGACAGGTAGGAGCAGACAGACAGTTAACAGATGAAGTGACCCAGGTCTGGTACAGACAGGTATAGACAGGTAGGAGCAGACAGACAGTTAACAGATACAGATGAAGTGACCCAGGTCTGGTACAGACAGGTATAGACAGGTAGGAGCAGACAGACAGTTTACAGATACAGATGAAGTGACCCAGGTCTGGTACAGACAGGTATAGACAGGTAGGAGCAGACAGACAGTTAACAGATACAGATGAAGTGACCCAGGTCTGGTACAGACAGGTATAGACAGGTAGGAGCAGACAGACAGTTTACAGATGAAGTGACCCAGGTCTGGTACAGACAGGTATAGACAGGTAGGAAGAGACATACAGTTTACAGATGAAGTGACCCAGGTCTTGTACAGACAGGTATAGACAGGTAGGAGCAGACAGACAGTTTACAGATACAGATGAAGTGACCCAGGTCTGGTACAGACAGGTATAGACAGGTAGGAGCAGACAGACAGTTTACAGATACAGATGAAGTGACCCAGGTCTGGTACAGACAGGTATAGACAGGTAGGAGCAGACAGACAGTTAACAGATACAGATGAAGTGACCCAGGTCTGGAACAGACAGGTATAGACAGGTAGGAGCAGACAGACAGTTAACAGATACAGATGAAGTGACCCAGGTCTGGTACAGACAGGTATAGACAGGTAGGAGCAGACAGACAGATACAGATGAAGTGACCCAGGTCTGGTACAGACAGGTATAGACAGGTAGGAGCAGACAGACAGTTTACAGATGAAGTGACCCAGGTCTGGTACAGACAGGTATAGACAGGTAGGAACAGACATACAGTTTACAGATGAAGTGACCCAGGTCTTGTACAGACAGGTATAGACAGGTAGGAGCAGACACATCACAGATCTAACAACATGAGCTGGTCATAAGTGTGTTTATATGTTTAGTTTTCTTTCCCCCAGTGACAGGACCAGACTACTTGTACATGAACACGTCAGTCTACAGACACGGCACCGGCTTTGTGGAATCCCTCTTCGAGACCTTTGGTGAGTTTGGTTCTTGGAGCTATATGAACTTTATTTGAACAGCCAGGGCATTAAAGGTTTTGCAGCAGTATCTCCTGGTCCATAGACTACTTTCAGGTTGAGCAGCCACCTTACTTCAAGTTGTGAAATCCCAAACTTTTTCTTTAACTGTCTTGTACCTCTCTGTCCAGACTGTGACATGGGGGAGCTGAAGGACATGACAGAGGACCAGAAACAGAAGCAGGACACACACACTGACACACACAGACACAACACAACACCCTTAAAACAGGTCAGCTACACACAACACACATTCACTGTTCCTGTGTGTGTTCATGTTTTCTCTGTGTGTCTATCAAACTTAATTAGTGTATTTGTATCCTACTAACCACTCAACAACAATGACCGCTCTGGAATTGAATCATAGCTGGCCCATGTGCAGCATAAGCTGTACCCTGTATATAAAGGGGTGGGGGGGGTGACAGAGAGGTATGGCAGTAAGAGGATATGACAGAAAGGTATGGCAGTAAGAGGAGATGACAGAGAGGTATGGCAGTAAGAGGAGATGACAGAGAGGTATGGCAGTAAGAGGAGATGACAGAAAGGTATGGCAGTAAGAGGAGATAACAGAGAGGTATGGCAGTAAGAGGAGATGATAGAAAGGTATGGCAGTAAGAGGAGATGACAGAGAGGTATGGCAGTAAGAGGAGATGACAGAGAGGTATGGCAGTAAGAGGAGATGACAGAGAGGTATGGCAGTAAGAGGAGATGACAGAGAGATATGGCAGTAAGAGGAGATGACAGAGAGGTATGGCAGTAAGAGGAGATGACAGAGAGGTATGGCAGTAAGAGGAGATGACAGAGAGGTATGGCAGTAAAAGGAGATGACAGATAGGTATGGCAGTAAAATGAGATGACAGAGAGATATGGCAGTAAGAGGAGATGACAGAAAGGTTTGGTAGTAAGAGGAGATGACAGAGAGGTATGGCAGTAAGAGATGACATAGAGGTATGGCAGTAAGAGGAGATGACAGAGAGGTATGGCAGTAAGAGTAGATGACAGAGAGGTATGGAGGTAAAAGGAGATGACAGATAGGTATGGCAGTAAAATGAGATGACAGATAGGTATGGCAGTAAGAGGAGATGACAGAGAGGTATGGCAGTAAGAGGAGATGACAGAGAGGTATGGCAGTAAGAGGAGATGACAGAGAGGTATGGCAGTAAGAGGAGATGACAGAGAGGTATGGCAGTAAGAGGACATGACAGAGAGGTATGGCAGTAAGAGGAGATGACAGAGAGGTATGGCAGTAAGAGGAGATGACAGAGATGTATGGAGGTAAAAGGAGATGACAGAGAGGTATGGCAGTAAGAGGAGATGACAGAGAGGTATGGAGGTAAAAGGAGATGACAGAGAGGTATGGCAGTAAGAGGAGATGACAGAGAGGTATGGCAGTAAGAGGAGATGACAGAGAGGTATGGCAGTAAGAAAGATGTGACAACAGGACAGGCAACACACATGTTTACAACCCATATTTGTGTTTATTTATTTTCCCTGTTGTACTTTAACCATTTGCACATTGTTACAACACTGTACAGTATATATCCATAATATAACATTTGTAATGTCTTTATTCTGTGAGTGTAATGTTTACGGTTCATTTTTATTGTTTATTTCACTTTTGTATATTATCTACTTCACTTGCTTTGGCAATGTTAACATATGTTTCCCATGCCAATAAAGCCCCATGAATTGAATTGGTTCTGGACTGTAAAACCCTCTCTCTCTCTCTCCCTTGGTCCTTCTCTCTCTCTCTCTCTCTCTCTCTCTCTCTCTCTCTCTCTCTCTCTCTCTCTCTCTCTCTCTCTCTCTCTCTCTCTCTCTCTCTCTGTGTGTATCTCTCTCTCTCTCTCTCTCTCTGTATCTCTCTCTGTGTGTATCTCTCTCTCTCTCTCTGTGTGTGTGTGTATCTCTCTCTCTCTCTGTATCTCTCTCTCTCTCTCAGTCTCCTCTGAGACCTGCTACAGCTCCCCACTGAACTATTACCAGTTAGAGAGAGAGAGATACAGAGAAATACAGTTTTCTATGCACACATGCTTGGCTCTGATGATCTATCTTCAGGAGTTAGATGATCCCCCATACTGCTCTCTGTCTGCTGTTAGATGATTCCCCCTAGAATTAGATGATCCCACTCCTGAACCATAGTGTTGATGATCCTCCATACTGTTGATGATCCTCTATAGTGTTGATGATCCTCCATAGTGGTGATGATCCTCCATAGTGTTGATGATCCTCCATAGTGTTGATGATCCTCCATAGTGTTGATGATCCTCCAAAGTGTTGATGATCCTCCATAGTGTTAGATGATCCTCCATAGTGTTAGATGATCCTCCATAGTGTTGATGATCATCCATAGTGTTGATGATCCTCCATAGTGTTGATGATCCTCCATAGTGTTGATGATCCTCCATAGTGTTAGATGATCCTCCATAGTGTTAGATGATCCTCCATAGTGTTAGATAACCCTCCATAGTGTTGATGATCCTCCATAGTGTTGATAATCCTCCATAGTGTTGATGATCCTCCATAGTGTTGATGATCCTCCATAGTGTTAGATGATCCTCCATAGTGTTGATGATCCTCCATAGTGTTGGTGATCCTCCATAGTGTTGATGATCCTCCATAGTGTTGATGATCCTCCATAGTGTTGATGATCCTCCATAGTGTTAGATAATCCTCCATAGTGTTGATGATCATCCATATTGTTGGTGATCCTCCATAGTGTTAGATGATCCTCCATAGTGTTAGATGATCCTCCATAGTGTTGATGATCCTCCATAGTGTTAGATGATCCTCCACAGTGTTGATGAACCTCCATAGTGTTGATGATCCTCCATAGTGTTGATGATCCTCCATAGTGTTAGATGATCCTCCATAGTGTTGATGATCCTCCATAGTGTTAGATGATCCTCCATAGTGTTAGATGATCCTCCATAGTGTTGATGATCCTCCATAGTGTTGGCGATCCTCCATAGTGTTAGATGATCCTCCATAGTGTTGATGATCCTCCATAGTGTTAGATGATCCTCCATAGTGTTGACGATCCTCCATAGTGTTGGTGATCCTCCATAGTGTTGATGATCCTCCATAGTGTTGATGATCCTCCATAGTGTTGATGATCCTCCATAGTGTTAGATAATCCTCCATAGTGTTGATGATCATCCATATTGTTGGTGATCCTCCAAAGTGTTAGATGATCCTCCATAGTGTTAGATGATCCTCCATAGTGTTGATGATCCTCCATAGTGTTAGATGATCCTCCACAGTGTTGATGATCCTCCATAGTGTTGATGATCCTCCATAGTGTTGATGATCCTCCATAGTGTTAGATGATCCTCCATAGTGTTGATGATCCTCCATAGTGTTAGATGATCCTCCATAGTGTTAGATAACCCTCCATAGTGTTGATGATCCTCCATAGTGTTGATAATCCTCCATAGTGTTGATGACCCTCCATAGTGTTGATGATCCTCCATAGTGTTGATGATCCTCCATAGTGTTGGTGATCCTCCATAGTGTTGATGATCCTCCATAGTGTTGATGATCCTCCATAGTGTTGATGATCCTCCATAGTGTTAGATAATCCTCCATAGTGTTGATGATCATCCATAGTGTTGATGATCCTCCATAGTGTTGATGATCCTCCATAGTGTTAGATAATCCTCCATAGTGTTGATGATCATCCATATTGTTGGTGATCCTCCATAGTGTTAGATGATCCTCCATAGTGTTAGATGATCCTCCATAGTGTTGATGATCGTCCATAGTGTTAGATGATCCTCCACAGTGTTGATGATCCTCCATAGTGTTGATGATCCTCCATAGTGTTGATGATCCTCCATAGTGTTAGATGATCCTCCATAGTGTTGATGATCCTCCATAGTGTTAGATGATCCTCCATAGTGTTAGATGATCCTCCATAGTGTTGATGATCCTCCATAGTGTTGGCGATCCTCCATAGTGTTAGATAATCCTCCATAGTGTTAGATGATCCTCCATAGTGTTAGATGATCCTCCATAGTGTTGATGATCCTCCATAGTGTTGATGATCCTCCATAGTGTTGATGATCCTCCATAGTGTTAGATGATCCTCCATAGTGTTGATGATCCTCCATAGTGTTGATGATCCTCCATAGTGTTAGATGATCCTCCATAGTGTTAGATGATCCTCCATAGTGTTAGATAATCCTCCATAGTGTTGATGATCCTCCATAGTGTTGATGATCCTCCATAGTGTTGATGATCCTCCATAGTGTTGATGATCCTCCATAGTGTTGATGATCCTCCATAGTGTTGATGATCCTCCATAGTGTTGATGATCCTCCATAGTGTTGATGATCCTCCATAGTGTTGATGACCCTCCATAGTGTTGATGACCCTCCATAGTGTTGATGACCCTCCATAGTGTTGATGATCCTCCATAGTGTTGATGATCCTCCATAGTGTTGATGATCCTCCATAGTGTTGATGATCCTCCATAGTGTTGATGATCCTCCATAGTGTTAGATGATCCTCCATAGTGTTAGATGATCCTCCATAGTGTTAGATAACCCTCCATAGTGTTGATGATCCTCCATAGTGTTGATAATCCTCCATAGTGTTGATGACCCTCCATAGTGTTGATGATCCTCCATAGTGTTGATGATCCTCCATAGTGTTGGTGATCCTCCATAGTGTTGATGATCCTCCATAGTGTTGATGATCCTCCATAGTGTTGATGATCCTCCATAGTGTTAGATAATCCTCCATAGTGTTGATGATCATCCATATTGTTGGTGATCCTCCATAGTGTTAGATGATCCTCCATAGTGTTAGATGATCCTCCATAGTGTTGATGATCCTCCATAGTGTTAGATGATCCTCCACAGTGTTGATGATCCTCCATAGTGTTGATGATCCTCCATAGTGTTGATGATCCTCCATAGTGTTAGATGATCCTCCATAGTGTTGATGATCCTCCATAGTGTTAGATGATCCTCCATAGTGTTAGATGATCCTCCATAGTGTTGATGATCCTCCATAGTGTTGGCGATCCTCCATAGTGTTAGATGATCCTCCATAGTGTTGATGATCCTCTATAGTGTTAGATGATCCTCCATAGTGTTGACGATCCTCCATAGTGTTGGTGATCCTCCATAGTGTTGATGATCCTCCATAGTGTTGATGATCCTCCATAGTGTTGATGATCCTCCATAGTGTTAGATAATCCTCCATAGTGTTGATGATCATCCATATTGTTGGTGATCCTCCATAGTGTTAGATGATCCTCCATAGTGTTAGATGATCCTCCATAGTGTTGATGATCGTCCATAGTGTTAGATGATCCTCCACAGTGTTGATGATCCTCCATAGTGTTGATGATCCTCCATAGTGTTGATGATCCTCCATAGTGTTAGATGATCCTCCATAGTGTTGATGATCCTCCATAGTGTTAGATGATCCTCCATAGTGTTAGATGATCCTCCATAGTGTTGATGATCCTCCATAGTGTTGGCGATCCTCCATAGTGTTAGATGATCCTCCATAGTGTTAGATGATCCTCCATAGTGTTAGATCATCCTCCATAGTGTTAGATGATCCTCCATAGTGTTGATGATCCTCAATACTGTTGATGATCCTCCATAGTGTTGATGATCCTCAATAGTGTTGATGATCCTCCATAGTGTTAGATGATCCTCCATAGTGTTAGATGATCCTCCATAGTGTTGATGATCCTCCATAGTGTTGATCATCCTCCATAGTGTTGATGATCCTCCATAGTGTTAGATGATCCTCCATAGTGTTGATGATCCTCCATAGTGTTGGTGATCCTCCATAGTGTTAGATGATCCTCCATAGTGTTAGATGATCCTCCATAGTGTTAGATGATCCTCCATAGTGTTGATGATCCTCCATAGTGTTGATGATCCTCCATAGTGTTGATGATCCTCCATAGTGTTAGATGATCCTCCATAGTGTTAATGATCCTCCATAGTGTTGGTGATCATCCATAGTGTTAGATGATCCTCCATAGTGTTAGATGATCCTCCATAGTGTTAGATGATCCTCCATAGTGTTAGATGATCCTCCATAGTGTTGATGATCCTCCATAGTGTTGATGATCCTCCATAGTGTTGATGATACTCTATAGTGTTGGTGATCCTCCATAGTGTTAGATGATCCTGCATAGTGTTGATGATCCTCCATAGTGTTGGTGATCCTCCATAGTGTTAGATGATCCTCCATAGTGTTAGATGATCCTCCATAGTGTTAGATGATCCTCCATAGTGTTGATGATCCTCCATAGTGTTGATGATCCTCCATAGTGTTGATGATCCTCCATAGTGTTAGATGATCCTCCATAGTGTTAGATGATCCTCCATAGTGTTGATGATCCTCCATAGTGTTGATGATCCTCCAAAGTGTTGATGATCCTCCATAGTGTTGATGATCCTCCATAGTGTTAGATGATCCTCCATAGTGTTGGTGATCCTCCATAGTGTTAGATGATCCTCCATAGTGTTAGATGATCCTCCATAGTGTTAGATGATCCTCCATAGTGTTGATGATCCTCCATAGTGTTGATGATCCTCCATAGTGTTGATGATCCTCTATAGTGTTGATGATCCTCCATAGTGGTGATGATCCTCCATAGTGTTGATGATCCTCCATAGTGTTGATGATCCTCCATAGTGTTGATGATCCTCCAAAGTGTTGATGATCCTCCATAGTGTTAGATGATCCTCCATAGTGTTAGATGATCCTCCATAGTGTTGATGATCCTCCATAGTGTTGATGATCCTCCATAGTGTTGATGATCCTCCATAGTGTTGATGATCCTCCATAGTGTTAGATGATCCTCCATAGTGTTAGATGATCCTCCATAGTGTTAGATAACCCTCCATAGTGTTGATGATCCTCCATAGTGTTGATAATCCTCCATAGTGTTGATGATCCTCCATAGTGTTGATGATCCTCCATAGTGTTAGATGATCCTCCATAGTGTTGATGATCCTCCATAGTGTTGGTGATCCTCCATAGTGTTGATGATCCTCCATAGTGTTGATGATCCTCCATAGTGTTGATGATCCTCCATAGTGTTAGATAATCCTCCATAGTGTTGATGATCATCCATATTGTTGGTGATCCTCCATAGTGTTAGATGATCCTCCATAGTGTTAGATGATCCTCCATAGTGTTGATGATCCTCCATAGTGTTAGATGATCCTCCACAGTGTTGATGATCCTCCATAGTGTTGATGATCCTCCATAGTGTTGATGATCCTCCATAGTGTTAGATGATCCTCCATAGTGTTGATGATCCTCCATAGTGTTAGATGATCCTCCATAGTGTTAGATGATCCTCCATAGTGTTGATGATCCTCCATAGTGTTGGCGATCCTCCATAGTGTTAGATGATCCTCCATAGTGTTAGATGATCCTCCATAGTGTTAGATAATCCTCCATAGTGTTGATGATCCTCCATAGTGTTGATGATCCTCCATAGTGTTGATGATCCTCCATAGTGTTAGATGATCCTCCATAGTGTTGATGATCCTCCATAGTGTTGATGATCCTCCATAGTGTTGATGATCCTCCATAGTGTTGATGATCCTCCATAGTGTTGATGATCCTCCATAGTGTTGATGATCCTCCATAGTGTTGATGATCATCCATATTGTTGATGATCATCCATATTGTTGGTGATCCTCCATAGTGTTAGATGATCCTCCATAGTGTTAGATGATCCTCCATAGTGTTGATGATCCTCCTTAGTGTTGATGATCCTCCATAGTGTTGATGATCCTCCATAGTGTTGATGACCCTCCATAGTGTTGATGACCCTCCATAGTGTTGATGATCCTCCATAGTGTTGATGATCCTCCATAGTGTTGATGATCCTCCATAGTGTTGATGATCATCCATAGTGTTGATGATCCTCCATAGTGTTAGATGATCCTCCATAGTGTTAGATGATCCTCCATAGTGTTAGATGATCCTCCATAGTGTTGATGATCCTCAATACTGTTGATGATCCTCCATAGTGTTGATGATCCTCAATAGTGATGATGATCCTTCATAATGTTAGATGATCCTCCATAGTGTTAGATGATCCTCCATAGTGTTGATGATCCTCCATAGTGTTGATGATCCTCCATAGTGTTGATGATCCTCCATAGTGTTGATGATCCTCCATAGTGTTAGATGATCCTCCATAGTGTTGATGATCCTCCATAATGTTGGTGATCCTCCATAGTGTTAGATGATCCTCCATAGTGTTAGATGATCCTCCATAGTGTTAGATGATCCTCCATAGTGTTGATGATCCTCCATAGTGTTGATGATCCTCCATAGTGTTGATGATCCTCCATAGTGTTAGATGATCCTCCATAGTGTTAATGATCCTCCATAGTGTTGGTGATCCTCCATAGTGTTAGATGATCCTCCATAGTGTTAGATGATCCTCCATAGTGTTAGATGATCCTCCATAGTGTTGATGATCCTCCATAGTGTTGATGATCCTCCATAGTGTTGATGATCCTCTATAGTGTTGATGATCCTCCATAGTGGTGATGATCCTCCATAGTGTTGATGATCCTCCATAGTGTTGATGATCCTCCATAGTGTTGATGATCCTCCAAAGTGTTGATGATCCTCCATAGTGTTAGATGATCCTCCATAGTGTTAGATGATCCTCCATAGTGTTGATGATCCTCCATAGTTTTGATGATCCTCCATAGTGTTGATGATCCTCCATAGTGTTGATGATCCTCCATAGTGTTAGATGATCCTCCATAGTGTTGATGATCATCCATATTGTTGGTGATCCTCCATAGTGTTAGATGATCCTCCATAGTGTTAGATGATCCTCCATAGTGTTGATGATCCTCCATAGTGTTAGATGATCCTCCACAGTGTTGATGATCCTCCATAGTGTTGATGATCCTCCATAGTGTTGATGATCCTCCATAGTGTTAGATGATCCTCCATAGTGTTAGATGATCCTCCATAGTGTTGATGATCCTCCATAGTGTTGGCGATCCTCCATAGTGTTAGATGATCCTCCATTGTGTTGATGATCCTCCATAGTGTTAGATGATCCTCCATAGTGTTGACGATCCTCCATAGTGTTGGTGATCCTCCATAGTGTTGATGATCCTCCATAGTGTTGATGATCCTCCATAGTGTTAGATAATCCTCCATAGTGTTGATGATCATCCATATTGTTGGTGATCCTCCATAGTGTTAGATGATCCTCCATAGTGTTGATGATCCTCCATAGTGTTAGATGATCCTCCATAGTGTTAGATGATCCTCCATAGTGTTGATGATCCTCCATAGTGTTGGCGATCCTCCATAGTGTTAGATGATCCTCCATAGTGTTAGATGATCCTCCATAGTGTTAGATAATCCTCCATAGTGTTGATGATCCTCCATAGTGTTGATGATCCTCCATAGTGTTGATGATCCTCCATAGTGTTAGATGATCCTCCATAGTGTTAGATAATCCTCCATAGTGTAGATGATCCTCCATACTGTTGATGATCCTCAATATTGTTGATGATCCTCCATAGTGTTGATGATCCTCCATAGTGTTAGATGATCCTCCATAGTGTTGATGATCCGCCATAGTGTTGGTGATCCTCCATAGTGTTAGATGATCCTCCATAGTGTTAGATGATCCTCCATAGTGTTGATGATCATCCATAGTGTTTGATGATCCTCCATAGTGTTGATGATCCTCCATAGTGTTGATGATCCTCCATAGTGTTGATGATCCTCCATAGTGTTGATGATCCTCCATAGTGTTGATGATCCTCCATAGTGTTGATGATCCTCCATAGTGTTGATGATCCTCCATAGTGTTAGATAATCCTCCATAGTGTTGATGATCATCCATATTGTTGGTGATCCTCCATAGTGTTAGATGATCCTCCATAGTGTTAGATGATCCTCCATAGTGTTGATGATCCTCCATAGTGTTAGATGATCCTCCACAGTGTTGATGATCCTCCATAGTGTTGATGATCCTCCATAGTGTTGATGATCCTCCATAGTGTTAGATGATCCTCCATAGTGTTGATGATCCTCCATAGTGTTAGATGATCTTCCATAGTGTTAGATGATCCTCCATAGTGTTGATGATCCTCCATAGTGTTGGCGATCCTCCATAGTGTTAGATGATCCTCCATTGTGTTGATGATCCTCCATAGTGTTAGATGATCCTCCATAGTGTTGACGATCCTCCATAGTGTTGGTGATCCTCCATAGTGTTGATGATCCTCCATAGTGTTGATGATCCTCCATAGTGTTGATGATCCTCCATAGTGTTAGATAATCCTCCATAGTGTTGATGATCATCCATATTGTTGGTGATCCTCCATAGTGTTAGATGATCCTCCATAGTGTTGATGATCCTCCATAGTGTTAGATGATCCTCCATAGTGTTAGATGATCCTCCATAGTGTTGATGATCCTCCATAGTGTTGGCGATCCTCCATAGTGTTAGATGATCCTCCATAGTGTTAGATGATCCTCCATAGTGTTAGATAATCCTCCATAGTGTTGATGATCCTCCATAGTGTTGATGATCCTCCATAGTGTTGATGATCCTCCATAGTGTTAGATGATCCTCCATAGTGTTAGATAATCCTCCATAGTGTAGATGATCCTCCATACTGTTGATGATCCTCAATATTGTTGATGATCCTCCATAGTGTTGATGATCCTCCATAGTGTTAGATGATCCTCCATAGTGTTGATGATCCGCCATAGTGTTGGTGATCCTCCATAGTGTTAGATGATCCTCCATAGTGTTAGATGATCCTCCATAGTGTTGATGATCATCCATAGTGTTTGATGATCCTCCATAGTGTTGATGATCCTCCATAGTGTTGATGATCCTCCATAGTGTTGATGATCCTCCATAGTGTTGGTGATCCTCCATAGTGTTGATAATCCTCCAGAGTGTTAGATGATCCTCCATAGTGGGTGATGATCCTCCATAGTGTTAGATGATCCCCCATAGTGCTAGATGATCCTCCATAGTGTTAGATGATCCTCCATAGTGTTAAATGATCCTCCATAGTGTTGATGATCCTACATTGTGTTAGATAATCCTCCATAGTGTTGATGATCCTCCATAGTGTTGATGATCCTCCATAGTGTTGATGATCCTCCATAGTGTTGATGATCCTCCATAGTGTTAGATGATCGTCCATAGTGTTAGATGATCCTCCATAGTGTTAGATAATCCTACATAGTGTTGATGATCCTCCATAGTGTTGATGATCCTCCATAGTGTTGATGATCCTCCATAGTGTTGATGATCCTCCATAGTGTTGATGATCCTCCATAGTGTTAGATGATCCTCCATAGTGTTGATGATCATCCATAGTGTTGATGATCCTCCATAGTGTTGATGATCCTCCATAGTGTTGATGACCCTCCATAGTGTTGATGACCCTCCATAGTGTTGATGATCCTCCATAGTGTTGATGATCCTCCATAGTGTTGATGATCCTCCATAGTGTTGATGATCATCCATAGTGTTGATGATCCTCCATAGTGTTGATGATCCTCCATAGTGTTGATGACCCTCCATAGTGTTGATGATCCTCCATAGTGTTAGATGATCCTCCATAGTGTTAGATGATCCTCCATAGTGTTAGATGATCCTCCATAGTGTTGATGATCATCCATAGTGTTGATGATCCTCCATAGTGTTGATGATCCTCCATAGTGTTGATGATCCTCCATAGTGTTAGATGATCCTCCATAGTGTTAGATGATCCTCCATAGTGTTGATGATCCTCCATAGTGTTGATGATCCTCCATAGTGTTGATGATCCTCCATAGTGTTAGATGATCCTCCATAGTGTTGATGATCCTCCATAGTGTTGGTGATCCTCCATAGTGTTAGATGATCCTCCATAGTGTTAGATGATCCTCCATAGTGTTAGATGATCCTCCATAGTGTTGATGATCCTCCATAGTGTTGATGATCCTCCATAGTGTTGATGATCCTCCATAGTGTTGATGATCCTCCATAGTGTTAGATGATCCTCCATAGTGTTAATGATCCTCCATAGTGTTGGTGATCCTCCATAGTGTTAGATGATCCTCCATAGTGTTAGATGATCCTCCATAGTGTTAGATGATCCTCCATAGTGTTGATGATCCTCTATAGTGTTGATGATCCTCCATAGTGGTGATGATCCTCCATAGTGTTGATGATCCTCCATAGTGTTGATGATCCTCCATAGTGTTGATGATCCTCCAAAGTGTTGATGATCCTCCATCGTGTTAGATGATCCTCCATAGTGTTAGATGATCCTCCATAGTGTTGATGATCCTCCATAGTGTTGATGATCCTCCATAGTGTTAGATGATCCTCCATAGTGTTAGATGATCCTCCATAGTGTTAGATAACCCTCCATAGTGTTGATGATCCTCCATAGTGTTGATAATCCTCCATAGTGTTGATGATCCTCCATAGTGTTGATGATCCTCCATAGTGTTAGATGATCCTCGATAGTGTTGATGATCCTCCATAGTGTTGATGATCCTCCATAGTGTTGATGATCCTCCATAGTGTTGATGATCATCCATAGTGTTAGATAATCCTCCATAGTGTTGATGATCATCCATATTGTTGGTGATCCTCCATAGTGTTAGATGATCCTCCATAGTGTTAGATGATCCTCCATAGTGTTGATGATCCTCCATAGTGTTAGATGATCCTCCACAGTGTTGATGATCCTCCATAGTGTTGATGATCCTCCATAGTGTTGATGATCCTCCATAGTGTTAGATGATCCTCCATAGTGTTGATGATCCTCCATAGTGTTAGATGATCCTCCATAGTGTTAGATGATCCTCCATAGTGTTGATGATCCTCCATAGTGTTGGCGATCCTCCATAGTGTTAGATGATCCTCCATAGTGTTGATGATCCTCCATAGTGTTAGATGATCCTCCATAGTGTTGATGATCCTCCATAGTGTTGGTGATCCTCCATAGTGTTGATGATCCTCCATAGTGTTGATGATCCTCCATAGTGTTGATGATCCTCCATAGTGTTAGATAATCCTCCATAGTGTTGATGATCATCCATATTGTTGGTGATCCTCCATAGTGTTAGATGATCCTCCATAGTGTTAGATGATCCTCCATAGTGTTGATGATTGTCCATAGTGTTAGATGATCCTCCACAGTGTTGATGATCCTCCATAGTGTTGATGATCCTCCATAGTGTTAGATGATCCTCCATAGTGTTGATTATCCTCCATAGTGTTAGATGATCCTCCATAGTGTTAGATGATCCTCCATAGTGTTAGATGATCCTCCATAGTGTTGATGATCCTCCATAGTGTTGGCGATCCTCCATAGTGTTAGATGATCCTCCATAGTGTTAGATGATCCTCCATAGTGTTAGATAATCCTCCATAGTGTTGATGATCCTCCATAGTGTTGATGATCCTCCATAGTGTAGATGATCCTCCATAGTGTTAGATGATCCTCCATAGTGTTAGATAATCCTCCATAGTGTTGATGATCCTCCATACTGTTGATGTCCCTCAATATTGTTGATGATCCTCCATAGTGTTGATGATCCTCCATAGTGTTAGATGATCCTCCATAGTGTTGATGATCCGCCATAGTGTTGGTGATCCTCCATAGTGTTAGATGATCCTCCATAGTGTTAGATGATCCTCCATAGTGTTGATGATCATCCATAGTGTTTGATGATCCTCCATAGTGTTGATGATCCTCCATAGTGTTGATGATCCTCCATAGTGTTGATGATCCTCCATAGTGTTGATGATCCTCCATAGTGTTAGATGATCCTCCATAGTGTTAGATGATCCTCCATAGTGTTAGATGATCCTCCATAGTGTTAAATAATCCTCCATAGTGTTAGATGATCCTCCATAGTGTTGATGATCCTCCATAGTGTTGATGATCCTCCATAGTGTTGATGATCCTCCATAGTGTTGGTGATCCTCCATACTGTTGATGATCCTCAATATTGTTGATGATCCTCCATAGTGTTGATGATCCTCCATAGTGTTAGATGATCCTCCATAGTGTTGATGATCCGCCATAGTGTTGGTGATCCTCCATAGTGTTAGATGATCCTCCATAGTGTTAGATGATCCTCCATAGTGTTGATGATCATCCATAGTGTTTGATGATCCTCCATAGTGTTAGATGATCCTCCATAGTGTTAGATGATCCTCCATAGTGTTAGATGATCCTCCATAGTGTTAAATAATCCTCCATAGTGTTAGATGATCCTCCATAGTGTTGATGATCCTCCATAGTGTTGATGATCCTCCATAGTGTTGATGATCCTCCATAGTGTTGGTGATCCTCCATAGTGTTGATAATCCTCCATAGTGTTAGATGATCCTCCATAGTGGGTGATGATCCTCCATAGTGTTAGATGATCACCCATAGTGCTAGATGATCCTCCATAGTGTTAGATGATCCTCCATAGTGTTAAATGATCCTCCATAGTGTTGATGATCCTCCATTGTGTTAGATAATCCTCCATAGTGTTGATGATCCTCCATAGTGTTGATGATCCTCCATAGTGTTAGATGATCGTCCATAGTGTTAGATGATCCTCCATAGTGTTGATGATCCTCATAGTGTTGATGATCCTCCATAGTGTTGATGATCCTCCATAGTGTTGATGATCCTCCATAGTGTTGATGATCCTCCATAGTGTTGATGATCCTCCATAGTGTTGATGATCCTCCATAGTGTTAGATGATCCTCCATAGTGTTGATGATCATCCATAGTGTTGATGATCCTCCATAGTGTTGATGATCCTCCATAGTGTTGATGACCCTCGATAGTGTTGATGACCCTCCATAGTGTTGATGATCCTCCATAGTGTTGATGATCCTCCATAGTGTTGATGATCCTCCATAGTGTTGATGATCATCCATAGTGTTGATGATCCTCCATAGTGTTGATGATCCTCCATAGTGTTGATGATCCTCCATAGTGTTGATGACCCTCCATAGTGTTGATGATCCTCCATAGTGTTAGATGATCCTCCATAGTGTTAGATGATCCTCCATAGTGTTAGATGATCCTCCATAGTGTTGATGATCCTCAATACTGTTGATGATCCTCCATAGTGTTGATGATCCTCAATAGTGTTGATGATCCTCCATAGTGTTAGATGATCCTCCATAGTGTTGATGATCATCCATAGTGTTGATGATCCTCCATAGTGTTGATGATCCTCCATAGTGTTGATGATCCTCCATAGTGTTGATGACCCTCCATAGTGTTGATGATCCTCCATAGTGTTAGATGATCCTCCATAGTGTTGATGATCCTCCATAGTGTTGATGATCCTCCATAGTGTTGATGATCCTCCATAGTGTTAGATGATCCTCCATAGTGTTAGATGATCCTCCATAGTGTTAGATAACCCTCCATAGTGTTGATGATCCTCCATAGTGTTGGTAATCCTCCATAGTGTTGATGATCCTCCATAGTGTTGATGATCCTCCATAGTGTTAGATGATCCTCCATAGTGTTGATGATCCTCCATAGTGTTGGTGATCCTCCATAGTGTTGATGATCCTCCATAGTGTTGATGATCCTCCATAGTGTTGATGATCCTCCATAGTGTTAGATAATCCTCCATAGTGTTGATGATCATCCATATTGTTGGTGATCCTCCATAGTGTTAGATGATCCTCCATAGTGTTAGATGATCCTCCATAGTGTTGATGATCCTCCATAGTGTTAGATGATCCTCCACAGTGTTGATGATCCTCCATAGTGTTGATGATCCTCCATAGTGTTGATGATCCTCCATAGTGTTAGATGATCCTCCATAGTGTTGATGATCCTCCATAGTGTTAGATGATCCTCCATAGTGTTAGATGATCCTCCATAGTGTTGATGATCCTCCATAGTGTTGGCGATCCTCCATAGTGTTAGATGATCCTCCATAGTGTTGATGATCCTCCATAGTGTTAGATGATCCTCCATAGTGTTGATGATCCTCCATAGTGTTGGTGATCCTCCATAGTGTTGATGATCCTCCATAGTGTTGATGATCCTCCATAGTGTTGATGATCCTCCATAGTGTTAGATAATCCTCCATAGTGTTGATGATCATCCATATTGTTGGTGATCCTCCATAGTGTTAGATGATCCTCCATAGTGTTAGATGATCCTCCATAGTGTTGATGATCGTCCATAGTGTTAGATGATCCTCCACAGTGTTGATGATCCTCCATAGTGTTGATGATCCTCCATAGTGTTAAATGATCCTCCATAGTGTTAGATGATCCTCCATAGTGTTAGATGATCCTCCATAGTGTTGATGATCCTCCATAGTGTTAGATGATCCTCCACAGTGTTGATGATCCTCCATAGTGTTGATGATCCTCCATAGTGTTGATGATCCTCCATAGTGTTAGATGATCCTCCATAGTGTTGATGATCCTCCATAGTGTTAGATGATCCTCCATAGTGTTAGATGATCCTCCATAGTGTTGATGATCCTCCATAGTGTTGGCGATCCTCAATAATGTTAGATGATCCTCCATAGTGTTGATGATCCTCCATAGTGTTAGATGATCCTCCATAGTGTTGATGATCCTCCATAGTGTTGGTGATCCTCCATAGTGTTGATGATCCTCCATAGTGTTGATGATCCTCCATAGTGTTGATGATCCTCCATAGTGTTAGATAATCCTCCATAGTGTTGATGATCATCCATATTGTTGGTGATCCTCCATAGTGTTAGATGATCCTCCATAGTGTTAGATGATCCTCCATAGTGTTGATGATCGTCCATAGTGTTAGATGATCCTCCACAGTGTTGATGATCCTCCATAGTGTTGATGATCCTCCATAGTGTTAAATGATCCTCCATAGTGTTGATGATCCTCCATAGTGTTAGATGATCCTCCATAGTGTTAGATGATCCTCCATAGTGTTGATGATCCTCCATAGTGTTGGCGATCCTCCATAGTGTTAGATGATCCTCCATAGTGTTAGATAATCCTCCATAGTGTTGATGATCCTCCATAGTGTTGATGATCCTCCATAGTGTTGATGATCCTCCATAGTGTTAGATGATCCTCCATAGTGTTAGATAATCCTCCATAGTGTTGATGATCCTCCATACTGTTGATGATCCTCAATATTGTTGATGATCCTCCATAGTGTTGATGATCCTCCATAGTGTTAGATGATCCTCCATAGTGTTGATGATCCGCCATAGTGTTGGTGATCCTCCATAGTGTTAGATGATCCTCCATAGTGTTAGATGATCCTCCATAGTGTTGATGATCATCCATAGTGTTTGATGATCCTCCATAGTGTTGATGATCCTCCATAGTGTTGGTGATCCTCCATAGTGTTAGATGATCCTCCATAGTGTTGATGATCCTCCATAGTTTTGATGATCCTCCATAGTGTTGATGATCCTCCATAGTGTTAGATGATCCTCCATAGTGTTAATGATCCTCCATAGTGTTGATGATCCTCCATAGTGTTAGATGATCCTCCATAGTGTTAGATGATCCTCCATAGTGTTAGATGATCCTCCATAGTGTTGATGATCCTCCATAGTGTTGATGATCCTCCATAGTGTTGATGATCCTCTATAGTGTTGATGATCCTCCATAGTGGTGATGATCCTCCATAGTGTTGATGATCCTCCATAGTGTTGATGATCCTCCATAGTGTTGATGATCCTCCAAAGTGTTGATGATCCTCCATAGTGGTGATGATCCTCCATAGTGTTGATGATCCTCCATAGTGTTGATGATCCTCCATAGTGTTGATGATCCTCCATAGTGTTGATGATCCTCCATAGTGTTAGATAATCCTCCATAGTGTTGATGATCCTCCATAGTGTTGATGATCCTCCATAGTGTTAGATGATCCTCCATAGTGTTGGTGATCCTCCATAGTGTTGGTGATCCTCCATAGTGTTGATGATCCTCCATAGTGTTGATGATCCTCCATAGTGTTGATGATCCTCCATAGTGTTAGATAATCCTCCATAGTGTTGATGATCATCCATATTGTTGGTGATCCTCCATAGTGTTAGATGATCCTCCATAGTGTTAGATGATCCTCCATAGTGTTGATGATCCTCCATGGTGTTAGATGATCCTCCACAGTGTTGATGATCCACCATAGTGTTGATGATCCTCCATAGTGTTGATGATCCTCCATAGTGTTAGATGATCCTCCATAGTGTTGATGATCCTCCATAGTGTTAGATGATCCTCCATAGTGTTAGATGATCCTCCATAGTGTTGATGATCCTCCATAGTGTTGGCGATCCTCCATAGTGTTAGATGATCCTCCATAGTGTTGATGATCCTCCATAGTGTTAGATGATCCTCCATAGTGTTGACGATCCTCCATAGTGTTGGTGATCCTCCATAGTGTTGATGATCCTCCATAGTGTTGATGATCCTCCATAGTGTTGATGATCCTCCATAGTGTTAGATAATCCTCCATAGTGTTGATGATCATCCATATTGTTGGTGATCCTCCATAGTGTTAGATGATCCTCCATAGTGTTAGATGATCATCCATAGTGTTGATGATCGTCCATAGTGTTAGATGATCCTCCACAGTGTTGATGATCCTCCATAGTGTTGATGATCCTCCATAGTGTTGATGATCCTCCATAGTGTTAGATGATCCTCCATAGTGTTGATGATCCTCCATAGTGTTAGATGATCCTCCATAGTGTTAGATGATCCTCCATAGTGTTGATGATCCTCCATAGTGTTGGCGATCCTCCATAGTGTTAGATGATCCTCCATAGTGTTAGATGATCCTCCATAGTGTTAGATAATCCTCCATAGTGTTGATGATCCTCCATAGTGTTGATGATCCTCCATAGTGTTGATGATCCTCCATAGTGTTAGATGATCGTCCATAGTGTTAGATGATCCTCCACAGTGTTGATGATCCTCCATAGTGTTGATGATCCTCCATAGTGTTAAATGATCCTCCATAGTGTTAGATGATCCTCCATAGTGTTAGATGATCCTCCATAGTGTTGATGATCCTCCATAGTGTTAGATGATCCTCCACAGTGTTGATGATCCTCCATAGTGTTGATGATCCTCCATAGTGTTGATGATCCTCCATAGTGTTAGATGATCCTCCATAGTGTTGATGATCCTCCATAGTGTTAGATGATCCTCCATAGTGTTAGATGATCCTCCATAGTGTTGATGATCCTCCATAGTGTTGGCGATCCTCCATAGTGTTAGATGATCCTCCATAGTGTTGATGATCCTCCATAGTGTTAGATGATCCTCCATAGTGTTGATGATCCTCCATAGTGTTGGTGATCCTCCATAGTGTTGATGATCCTCCATAGTGTTGATGATCCTCCATAGTGTTGATGATCCTCCATAGTGTTAGATAATCCTCCATAGTGTTGATGATCATCCATATTGTTGGTGATCCTCCATAGTGTTAGATGATCCTCCATAGTGTTAGATGATCCTCCATAGTGTTGATGATCGTCCATAGTGTTAGATGATCCTCCACAGTGTTGATGATCCTCCATAGTGTTGATGATCCTCCATAGTGTTAAATGATCCTCCATAGTGTTGATGATCCTCCATAGTGTTAGATGATCCTCCATAGTGTTAGATGATCCTCCATAGTGTTGATGATCCTCCATAGTGTTGGCGATCCTCCATAGTGTTAGATGATCCTCCATAGTGTTAGATAATCCTCCATAGTGTTGATGATCCTCCATAGTGTTGATGATCCTCCATAGTGTTGATGATCCTCCATAGTGTTAGATGATCCTCCATAGTGTTAGATAATCCTCCATAGTGTTGATGATCCTCCATACTGTTGATGATCCTCAATATTGTTGATGATCCTCCATAGTGTTGATGATCCTCCATAGTGTTAGATGATCCTCCATAGTGTTGATGATCCGCCATAGTGTTGGTGATCCTCCATAGTGTTAGATGATCCTCCATAGTGTTAGATGATCCTCCATAGTGTTGATGATCATCCATAGTGTTTGATGATCCTCCATAGTGTTGATGATCCTCCATAGTGTTGGTGATCCTCCATAGTGTTAGATGATCCTCCATAGTGTTGATGATCCTCCATAGTTTTGATGATCCTCCATAGTGTTGATGATCCTCCATAGTGTTAGATGATCCTCCATAGTGTTAATGATCCTCCATAGTGTTGATGATCCTCCATAGTGTTAGATGATCCTCCATAGTGTTAGATGATCCTCCATAGTGTTAGATGATCCTCCATAGTGTTGATGATCCTCCATAGTGTTGATGATCCTCCATAGTGTTGATGATCCTCTATAGTGTTGATGATCCTCCATAGTGGTGATGATCCTCCATAGTGTTGATGATCCTCCATAGTGTTGATGATCCTCCATAGTGTTGATGATCCTCCAAAGTGTTGATGATCCTCCATAGTGGTGATGATCCTCCATAGTGTTGATGATCCTCCATAGTGTTGATGATCCTCCATAGTGTTGATGATCCTCCATAGTGTTGATGATCCTCCATAGTGTTAGATGATCCTCCATAGTGTTAGATGATCCTCCATAGTGTTAGATGACCCTCCATAGTGTTGATGATCCTCCATAGTGTTGATAATCCTCCATAGTGTTGATGATCCTCCATAGTGTTGATGATCCTCCATAGTGTTAGATGATCCTCCATAGTGTTGGTGATCCTCCATAGTGTTGGTGATCCTCCATAGTGTTGATGATCCTCCATAGTGTTGATGATCCTCCATAGTGTTGATGATCCTCCATAGTGTTAGATAATCCTCCATAGTGTTGATGATCATCCATATTGTTGGTGATCCTCCATAGTGTTAGATGATCCTCCATAGTGTTAGATGATCCTCCATAGTGTTGATGATCCTCCATGGTGTTAGATGATCCTCCACAGTGTTGATGATCCACCATAGTGTTGATGATCCTCCATAGTGTTGATGATCCTCCATAGTGTTAGATGATCCTCCATAGTGTTGATGATCCTCCATAGTGTTAGATGATCCTCCATAGTGTTAGATGATCCTCCATAGTGTTGATGATCCTCCATAGTGTTGGCGATCCTCCATAGTGTTAGATGATCCTCCATAGTGTTGATGATCCTCCATAGTGTTAGATGATCCTCCATAGTGTTGACGATCCTCCATAGTGTTGGTGATCCTCCATAGTGTTGATGATCCTCCATAGTGTTGATGATCCTCCATAGTGTTGATGATCCTCCATAGTGTTAGATAATCCTCCATAGTGTTGATGATCATCCATATTGTTGGTGATCCTCCATAGTGTTAGATGATCCTCCATAGTGTTAGATGATCATCCATAGTGTTGATGATCGTCCATAGTGTTAGATGATCCTCCACAGTGTTGATGATCCTCCATAGTGTTGATGATCCTCCATAGTGTTGATGATCCTCCATAGTGTTAGATGATCCTCCATAGTGTTGATGATCCTCCATAGTGTTAGATGATCCTCCATAGTGTTAGATGATCCTCCATAGTGTTGATGATCCTCCATAGTGTTGGCGATCCTCCATAGTGTTAGATGATCCTCCATAGTGTTAGATGATCCTCCATAGTGTTAGATAATCCTCCATGGTGTTGATGATCCTCCATAGTGTTGATGATCCTCCATAGTGTTGATGATCCTCCATAGTGTTGATGATCCTCCATAGTGTTAGATGATCCTCCATAGTGTTAGATAATACACCATAGTGTTGATGATCCTCCATACTGTTGATGATCCTCAATATTGTTGATGATCCTCCATAGTGTTGATGATCCTCCATAGTGTTAGATGATCCTCCATAGTGTTGATGATCCGCCATAGTGTTGGTGATCCTCCATAGTGTTAGATGATCCTCCATAGTGTTAGATGATCCTCCATAGTGTTGATGATCATCCATAGTGTTAGATGATCCTCCATAGTGTTGATGATCCTCCATAGTGTTGATGATCCTCCATAGTGTTGATGATCCTCCATAGTGTTGATGATCCTCCATAGTGTTAGATGATCCTCCATAGTGTTAGATGATCCTCCATAGTGTTAGATGATCCTCCATAGTGTTAAATAATCCTCCATAGTGTTAGATGATCCTCCATAGTGTTGATGATCCTCCATAGTGTTGATGATCCTCCATAGTGTTGATGATCCTCCATAGTGTTGGTGATCCTCCATACTGTTGATGATCCTCAATATTGTTGATGATCCTCCATAGTGTTGATGATCCTCCATAGTGTTAGATGATCCTCCATAGTGTTGATGATCCGCCATAGTGTTGGTGATCCTCCATAGTGTTGATGATCCTCCATAGTGTTAGATGATCCTCCATAGTGTTAGATAATCCTCCATAGTGTTGATGATCCTCCATACTGTTGATGATCCTCAATATTGTTGATGATCCTCCATAGTGTTGATGATCCTCCATAGTGTTAGATGATCCTCCATAGTGTTGATGATCCGCCATAGTGTTGGTGATCCTCCATAGTGTTAGATGATCCTCCATAGTGTTAGATGATCCTCCATAGTGTTGATGATCATCCATAGTGTTTGATGATCCTCCATAGTGTTGATGATCCTCCATAGTGTTGGTGATCCTCCATAGTGTTAGATGATCCTCCATAGTGTTAGATGATCCTCCATAGTGTTGATGATCATCCATAGTGTTTGATGATCCTCCATAGTGTTGATGATCCTCCATAGTGTTGGTGATCCTCCATAGTGTTAGATGATCCTCCATAGTGTTAGATGATCCTCCATAGTGTTAGATGATCCTCCATAGTGTTGATGATCCTCCATAGTTTTGATGATCCTCCATAGTGTTGATGATCCTCCATAGTGTTAGATGATCCTCCATAGTGTTAATGATCCTCCATAGTGTTGATGATCCTCCATAGTGTTAGATGATCCTCCATAGTGTTAGATGATCCTCCATAGTGTTAGATGATCCTCCATAGTGTTGATGATCCTCCATAGTGTTGATGATCCTCCATAGTGTTGATGATCCTCTATAGTGTTGATGATCCTCCATAGTGGTGATGATCCTCCATAGTGTTGATGATCCTCCATAGTGTTGATGATCCTCCATAGTGTTGATGATCCTCCAAAGTGTTGATGATCCTCCATAGTGGTGATGATCCTCCATAGTGTTGATGATCCTCCATAGTGTTGATGATCCTCCATAGTGTTGATGATCCTCCATAGTGTTGATGATCCTCCATAGTGTTAGATGATCCTCCATAGTGTTAGATGATCCTCCATAGTGTTAGATGACCCTCCATAGTGTTGATGATCCTCCATAGTGTTGATAATCCTCCATAGTGTTGATGATCCTCCATAGTGTTGATGATCCTCCATAGTGTTAGATGATCCTCCATAGTGTTGGTGATCCTCCATAGTGTT
Source organism: Salmo salar (assembly GCF_965601325.2). NCBI lineage: Eukaryota > Metazoa > Chordata > Actinopteri > Salmoniformes > Salmonidae > Salmo > Salmo salar. The sequence goes on from NC_138295.1 coordinate 15,047,161, forward strand.
GGTGATCCTCCATAGTGTTGATGATCCTCCATAGTGTTGATGATCCTCCATAGTGTTGATGATCCTCCATAGTGTTAGATAATCCTCCATAGTGTTGATGATCATCCATATTGTTGGTGATCCTCCATAGTGTTAGATGATCCTCCATAGTGTTAGATGATCCTCCATAGTGTTGATGATCCTCCATGGTGTTAGATGATCCTCCACAGTGTTGATGATCCACCATAGTGTTGATGATCCTCCATAGTGTTGATGATCCTCCATAGTGTTAGATGATCCTCCATAGTGTTGATGATCCTCCATAGTGTTAGATGATCCTCCATAGTGTTAGATGATCCTCCATAGTGTTGATGATCCTCCATAGTGTTGGCGATCCTCCATAGTGTTAGATGATCCTCCATAGTGTTGATGATCCTCCATAGTGTTAGATGATCCTCCATAGTGTTGACGATCCTCCATAGTGTTGGTGATCCTCCATAGTGTTGATGATCCTCCATAGTGTTGATGATCCTCCATAGTGTTGATGATCCTCCATAGTGTTAGATAATCCTCCATAGTGTTGATGATCCTCCATAGTGTTGATGATCCTCCATAGTGTTGATGATCCTCCATAGTGTTAGATGATCCTCCATAGTGTTAGATGATCCTCCATAGTGTTAGATGATCCTCCATAGTGTTAAATAATCCTCCATAGTGTTGATGATCCTCCATAGTGTTAGATGATCCTCCATAGTGTTGGTGATCCTCCATAGTGTTGGTGATCCTCCATAGTGTTGATGATCCTCCATAGTGTTGATGATCCTCCATAGTGTTGATGATCCTCCATAGTGTTAGATAATCCTCCATAGTGTTGATGATCATCCATATTGTTGGTGATCCTCCATAGTGTTAGATGATCCTCCATAGTGTTAGATGATCCTCCATAGTGTTGATGATCCTCCATGGTGTTAGATGATCCTCCACAGTGTTGATGATCCACCATAGTGTTGATGATCCTCCATAGTGTTGATGATCCTCCATAGTGTTAGATGATCCTCCATAGTGTTGATGATCCTCCATAGTGTTAGATGATCCTCCATAGTGTTAGATGATCCTCCATAGTGTTGATGATCCTCCATAGTGTTGGCGATCCTCCATAGTGTTAGATGATCCTCCATAGTGTTGATGATCCTCCATAGTGTTAGATGATCCTCCATAGTGTTGACGATCCTCCATAGTGTTGGTGATCCTCCATAGTGTTGATGATCCTCCATAGTGTTGATGATCCTCCATAGTGTTGATGATCCTCCATAGTGTTAGATAATCCTCCATAGTGTTGATGATCATCCATATTGTTGGTGATCCTCCATAGTGTTAGATGATCCTCCATAGTGTTAGATGATCATCCATAGTGTTGATGATCGTCCATAGTGTTAGATGATCCTCCACAGTGTTGATGATCCTCCATAGTGTTGATGATCCTCCATAGTGTTGATGATCCTCCATAGTGTTAGATGATCCTCCATAGTGTTGATGATCCTCCATAGTGTTAGATGATCCTCCATAGTGTTAGATGATCCTCCATAGTGTTGATGATCCTCCATAGTGTTGGCGATCCTCCATAGTGTTAGATGATCCTCCATAGTGTTAGATGATCCTCCATAGTGTTAGATAATCCTCCATAGTGTTGATGATCCTCCATAGTGTTGATGATCCTCCATAGTGTTGATGATCCTCCATAGTGTTAGATGATCCTCCATAGTGTTAGATAATACACCATAGTGTTGATGATCCTCCATACTGTTGATGATCCTCAATATTGTTGATGATCCTCCATAGTGTTGATGATCCTCCATAGTGTTAGATGATCCTCCATAGTGTTGATGATCCGCCATAGTGTTGGTGATCCTCCATAGTGTTAGATGATCCTCCATAGTGTTAGATGATCCTCCATAGTGTTGATGATCATCCATAGTGTTAGATGATCCTCCATAGTGTTGATGATCCTCCATAGTGTTGATGATCCTCCATAGTGTTGATGATCCTCCATAGTGTTGATGATCCTCCATAGTGTTAGATGATCCTCCATAGTGTTAGATGATCCTCCATAGTGTTAGATGATCCTCCATAGTGTTAAATAATCCTCCATAGTGTTAGATGATCCTCCATAGTGTTGATGATCCTCCATAGTGTTGATGATCCTCCATAGTGTTGATGATCCTCCATAGTGTTGGTGATCCTCCATACTGTTGATGATCCTCAATATTGTTGATGATCCTCCATAGTGTTGATGATCCTCCATAGTGTTAGATGATCCTCCATAGTGTTGATGATCCGCCATAGTGTTGGTGATCCTCCATAGTGTTGATGATCCTCCATAGTGTTAGATGATCCTCCATAGTGTTAGATAATCCTCCATAGTGTTGATGATCCTCCATACTGTTGATGATCCTCAATATTGTTGATGATCCTCCATAGTGTTGATGATCCTCCATAGTGTTAGATGATCCTCCATAGTGTTGATGATCCGCCATAGTGTTGGTGATCCTCCATAGTGTTAGATGATCCTCCATAGTGTTAGATGATCCTCCATAGTGTTGATGATCATCCATAGTGTTTGATGATCCTCCATAGTGTTGATGATCCTCCATAGTGTTGGTGATCCTCCATAGTGTTAGATGATCCTCCATAGTGTTAGATGATCCTCCATAGTGTTGATGATCATCCATAGTGTTTGATGATCCTCCATAGTGTTGATGATCCTCCATAGTGTTGGTGATCCTCCATAGTGTTAGATGATCCTCCATAGTGTTAGATGATCCTCCATAGTGTTAGATGATCCTCCATAGTGTTGATGATCCTCCATAGTTTTGATGATCCTCCATAGTGTTGATGATCCTCCATAGTGTTAGATGATCCTCCATAGTGTTAATGATCCTCCATAGTGTTGATGATCCTCCATAGTGTTAGATGATCCTCCATAGTGTTAGATGATCCTCCATAGTGTTAGATGATCCTCCATAGTGTTGATGATCCTCCATAGTGTTGATGATCCTCCATAGTGTTGATGATCCTCTATAGTGTTGATGATCCTCCATAGTGGTGATGATCCTCCATAGTGTTGATGATCCTCCATAGTGTTGATGATCCTCCATAGTGTTGATGATCCTCCAAAGTGTTGATGATCCTCCATAGTGGTGATGATCCTCCATAGTGTTGATGATCCTCCATAGTGTTGATGATCCTCCATAGTGTTGATGATCCTCCATAGTGTTGATGATCCTCCATAGTGTTAGATGATCCTCCATAGTGTTAGATGATCCTCCATAGTGTTAGATGACCCTCCATAGTGTTGATGATCCTCCATAGTGTTGATAATCCTCCATAGTGTTGATGATCCTCCATAGTGTTGATGATCCTCCATAGTGTTAGATGATCCTCCATAGTGTTGGTGATCCTCCATAGTGTTGGTGATCCTCCATAGTGTTGATGATCCTCCATAGTGTTGATGATCCTCCATAGTGTTGATGATCCTCCATAGTGTTAGATAATCCTCCATAGTGTTGATGATCATCCATATTGTTGGTGATCCTCCATAGTGTTAGATGATCCTCCATAGTGTTAGATGATCCTCCATAGTGTTGATGATCCTCCATGGTGTTAGATGATCCTCCACAGTGTTGATGATCCACCATAGTGTTGATGATCCTCCATAGTGTTGATGATCCTCCATAGTGTTAGATGATCCTCCATAGTGTTGATGATCCTCCATAGTGTTAGATGATCCTCCATAGTGTTAGATGATCCTCCATAGTGTTGATGATCCTCCATAGTGTTGGCGATCCTCCATAGTGTTAGATGATCCTCCATAGTGTTGATGATCCTCCATAGTGTTAGATGATCCTCCATAGTGTTGACGATCCTCCATAGTGTTGGTGATCCTCCATAGTGTTGATGATCCTCCATAGTGTTGATGATCCTCCATAGTGTTGATGATCCTCCATAGTGTTAGATAATCCTCCATAGTGTTGATGATCATCCATATTGTTGGTGATCCTCCATAGTGTTAGATGATCCTCCATAGTGTTAGATGATCATCCATAGTGTTGATGATCGTCCATAGTGTTAGATGATCCTCCACAGTGTTGATGATCCTCCATAGTGTTGATGATCCTCCATAGTGTTGATGATCCTCCATAGTGTTAGATGATCCTCCATAGTGTTGATGATCCTCCATAGTGTTAGATGATCCTCCATAGTGTTAGATGATCCTCCATAGTGTTGATGATCCTCCATAGTGTTGGCGATCCTCCATAGTGTTAGATGATCCTCCATAGTGTTAGATGATCCTCCATAGTGTTAGATAATCCTCCATAGTGTTGATGATCCTCCATAGTGTTGATGATCCTCCATAGTGTTGATGATCCTCCATAGTGTTAGATGATCCTCCATAGTGTTAGATAATACACCATAGTGTTGATGATCCTCCATACTGTTGATGATCCTCAATATTGTTGATGATCCTCCATAGTGTTGATGATCCTCCATAGTGTTAGATGATCCTCCATAGTGTTGATGATCCGCCATAGTGTTGGTGATCCTCCATAGTGTTAGATGATCCTCCATAGTGTTAGATGATCCTCCATAGTGTTGATGATCATCCATAGTGTTAGATGATCCTCCATAGTGTTGATGATCCTCCATAGTGTTGATGATCCTCCATAGTGTTGATGATCCTCCATAGTGTTGATGATCCTCCATAGTGTTAGATGATCCTCCATAGTGTTAGATGATCCTCCATAGTGTTAGATGATCCTCCATAGTGTTAAATAATCCTCCATAGTGTTAGATGATCCTCCATAGTGTTGATGATCCTCCATAGTGTTGATGATCCTCCATAGTGTTGGTGATCCTCCATACTGTTGATGATCCTCAATATTGTTGATGATCCTCCATAGTGTTGATGATCCTCCATAGTGTTAGATGATCCTCCATAGTGTTGATGATCCGCCATAGTGTTGGTGATCCTCCATAGTGTTAGATGATCCTCCATAGTGTTAGATGATCCTCCATAGTGTTGATGATCATCCATAGTGTTTGATGATCCTCCATAGTGTTAGATGATCCTCCATAGTGTTAGATGATCCTCCATAGTGTTAGATAATACACCATAGTGTTGATGATCCTCCATACTGTTGATGATCCTCAATATTGTTGATGATCCTCCATAGTGTTGATGATCCTCCATAGTGTTAGATGATCCTCCATAGTGTTGATGATCCGCCATAGTGTTGGTGATCCTCCATAGTGTTAGATGATCCTCCATAGTGTTAGATGATCCTCCATAGTGTTGATGATCATCCATAGTGTTAGATGATCCTCCATAGTGTTGATGATCCTCCATAGTGTTGATGATCCTCCATAGTGTTGATGATCCTCCATAGTGTTGATGATCCTCCATAGTGTTAGATGATCCTCCATAGTGTTAGATGATCCTCCATAGTGTTAGATGATCCTCCATAGTGTTAAATAATCCTCCATAGTGTTAGATGATCCTCCATAGTGTTGATGATCCTCCATAGTGTTGATGATCCTCCATAGTGTTGATGATCCTCCATAGTGTTGGTGATCCTCCATACTGTTGATGATCCTCAATATTGTTGATGATCCTCCATAGTGTTGATGATCCTCCATAGTGTTAGATGATCCTCCATAGTGTTGATGATCCGCCATAGTGTTGGTGATCCTCCATAGTGTTAGATGATCCTCCATAGTGTTAGATGATCCTCCATAGTGTTGATGATCATCCATAGTGTTTGATGATCCTCCATAGTGTTAGATGATCCTCCATAGTGTTAGATGATCCTCCATAGTGTTAGATGATCCTCCATAGTGTTAAATGATCCTCCATAGTTTTAGATGATCCTCCATAGTGTTGATGATCCTCCATAGTGTTGATGATCCTCAATAGTGTTGATGATCCTCCATAGTGTTGGTGATCCTCCATAGTGTTAGATGATCCTCCATAGTGGGTGATGATCCTCCATAGTGTTAGATGATCCCCCATAGTGCTAGATGATCCTCCATAGTGTTAGATGATCCTCCATAGTGTTAAATGATCCTCCATAGTGTTGATGATCCTCCATTGTGTTAGATAATCCTCCATAGTGTTGATGATCCTCCATAGTGTTGATGATCCTCCATAGTGTTGATGATCCTCCATAGTGTTGATGATCCTCCATAGTGTTAGATGATCCTCCATAGTGTTAGATGATCCTCCATAGTGTTAGATAATCCTCCATAGTGTTGATGATCCTCCATAGTGTTGATGATCCTCCATAGTGTTGATGATCCTCCATAGTGTTGATGATCCTCCATAGTGTTGATGATCCTCCATAGTGTTAGATGATCCTCCATAGTGTTGATGATCCTCCATAGTGTTGATGATCCTCCATAGTGTTGATGACCCTCCATAGTGTTGATGACCCTCCATAGTGTTGATGATCCTCCATAGTGTTGATGATCCTCCATAGTGTTGATGATCCTCCATAGTGTTGATGATCATCCATAGTGTTGATGATCCTCCATAGTGTTGATGATCCTCCATAGTGTTGATGATCCTCCATAGTGTTGGCGATACTCCATAGTGTTAGATGATCCTCCATAGTGTTAGATGATCCTCCATAGTGTTAGATAATCCTCCATAGTGTTAGATAATCCTCCATAGTGTTGATGATCCTCCATAGTGTTGATGATCCTCCATAGTGTTAGATGATCCTCCATAGTGTTAGATAATCCTCCATAGTGTTGATGATCCTCCATACTGTTGATGATCCTCAATATTGTTGATGATCCTCCATAGTGTTGATGATCCTCCATAGTGTTAGATGATCCTCCATAGTGTTGATGATCCGCAATAGTGTTGGTGATCCTCCATAGTGTTAGATGATCCTCCATAGTGTTAGATGATCCTCCATAGTGTTGATGATCATCCATAGTGTTTGATGATCCTCCATAGTGTTGATGATCCTCCATAGTGTTGATGATCCTCCATAGTGTTGATGATCCTCCATAGTGTTGATGATCCTCCATAGTGTTAGATGATCCTCCATAGTGTTAGATGATCCTCCATAGTGTTAGATGATCCTCCATAGTGTTAAATAATCCTCCATAGTGTTAGATGATCCTCCATAGTGTTGATGATCCTCCATAGTGTTGATGATCCTCCATAGTGTTGATGATCCTCCATAGTGTTGGTGATCCTCCATACTGTTGATGATCCTCCATATTATTGATGATCCTCCATAGTGTTGATGATCCTCCATAGTGTTAGATGATCCTCCATAGTGTTGATGATCCGCCATAGTGTTGGTGATCCTCCATAGTGTTAGATGATCCTCCATAGTGTTAGATGATCCTCCATAGTGTTGATGATCATCCATAGTGTTTGATGATCCTCCATAGTGTTAGATGATCCTCCATAGTGTTAGATGATCCTCCATAGTGTTAGATGATCCTCCATAGTGTTAAATGATCCTCCATAGTGTTAGATGATCCTCCATAGTGTTGATGATCCTCCATAGTGTTGATGATCCTCAATAGTGTTGATGATCCTCCATAGTGTTGGTGATCCTCCATAGTGTTGATAATCCTCCATAGTGTTAGATGATCCTCCATAGTGGGTGATGATCCTCCATAGTGTTAGATGATCCTCCATAGTGTTGATGATCCTCCATAGTGTTGATGATCCTCCATAGTGTTAGATGATCCTCCATAGTGTTAGATGATCCTCCATAGTGTTAGATAATCCTCCATAGTGTTGATGATCCTCCATAGTGTTGATGATCCTCCATAGTGTTGATGATCCTCCATAGTGTTGATGATCCTCCATAGTGTTAGATGATCCTCCATAGTGTTGATGATCCTCCATAGTGTTGATGATCCTCCATAGTGTTGATGACCCTCCATAGTGTTGATGACCCTCCATAGTGTTAGATGATCCTCCATAGTGTTGATGATCCTCCATAGTGTTGATGATCCTCCATAGTGTTGATGATCATCCATAGTGTTGATGATCCTCCATAGTGTTGATGATCCTCCATAGTGTTGATGATCCTCCATAGTGTTGGCGATCCTCCATAGTGTTAGATGATCCTCCATAGTGTTAGATGATCCTCCATAGTGTTAGATAATCCTCCATAGTGTTGATGATCCTCCATAGTGTTGATGATCCTCCATAGTGTTGATGATCCTCCATAGTGTTAGATGATCCTCCATAGTGTTAGATAATCCTCCATAGTGTTGATGATCCTCCATACTGTTGATGATCCTCAATATTGTTGATGATCCTCCATAGTGTTGATGATCCTCCATAGTGTTGATGATCCGCCATAGTGTTGGTGATCCTCCATAGTGTTAGATGATCCTCCATAGTGTTAGATGATCCTCCATAGTGTTGATGATCATCCATAGTGTTTGATGATCCTCCATAGTGTTGATGATCCTCCATAGTGTTGATGATCCTCAATAGTGTTGATGATCCTCCATAGTGTTGATGATCCTCCATAGTGTTAGATGATCCTCCATAGTGTTAGATGATCCTCCATAGTGTTAGATGATCCTCCATAGTGTTAAATAATCCTCCATAGTGTTAGATGATCCTCCATAGTGTTGATGATCCTCCATAGTGTTGATGATCCTCCATAGTGTTGATGATCCTCCATAGTGTTGGTGATCCTCCATACTGTTGATGATCCTCAATATTGTTGATGATCCTCCATAGTGTTGATGATCCTCCATAGTGTTAGATGATCCTCCATAGTGTTGATGATCCGCCATAGTGTTGGTGATCCTCCATAGTGTTAGATGATCCTCCATAGTGTTAGATGATCCTCCATATTGTTGATGATCATCCATAGTGTTTGATGATCCTCCATAGTGTTAGATGATCCTCCATAGTGTTAGATGATCCTCCATAGTGTTAGATGATCCTCCATAGTGTTAAATGATCCTCCATAGTGTTAGATGATCCTCCATAGTGTTGATGATCCTCCATAGTGTTGATGATCCTCAATAGTGTTGATGATCCTCCATAGTGTTGGTGATCCTCCATAGTGTTGATAATCCTCCATAGTGTTAGATGATCCTCCATAGTGGGTGATGATCCTCCATAGTGTTAGATGATCCCCCATAGTGCTAGATGATCCTCCATAGTGTTAGATGATCCTCCATAGTGTTAAATGATCCTCCATAGTGTTGATGATCCTCCATTGTGTTAGATAATCCTCCATAGTGTTGATGATCCTCCATAGTGTTGATGATCCTCCATAGTGTTGATGATCCTCCATAGTGTTGATGATCCTCCATAGTGTTAGATGATCCTCCATAGTGTTAGATGATCCTCCATAGTGTTAGATAATCCTCCATAGTGTTGATGATCCTCCATAGTGTTGATGATACTCCATAGTGTTGATGATCCTCCATAGTGTTGATGATCCTCCATAGTGTTGATGATCCTCCATAGTGTTAGATGATCCTCCATAGTGTTGATGATCCTCCATAGTGTTGATGATCCTCCATAGTGTTGATGACCCTCCATAGTGTTGATGACCCTCCATAGTGTTGATGATCCTCCATAGTGTTGATGATCCTCCATAGTGTTGATGATCCTCCATAGTGTTGATGATCATCCATAGTGTTGATGATCCTCCATAGTGTTGATGATCCTCCATAGTGTTGATGATCCTCCATAGTGTTGATGACCCTCCATAGTGTTGATGATCCTCCATAGTGTTAGATGATCCTCCATAGTGTTAGATGATCCTCCATAGTGTTAGATGATCCTCCATAGTGTTGATGATCCTCAATACTGTTGATGATCCTCCATAGTGTTGATGATCCTCAATAGTGTTGATGATCCTCCATAGTGTTAGATGATCCTCCATAGTGTTAGATGATCCTCCATAGTGTTGATGATCCTCCATAGTGTTGATGATCCTCCATAGTGTTGATGATCCTCCATAGTGTTGATGATCCTCCATAGTGTTAGATGATCCTCCATAGTGTTAATGATCCTCCATAGTGTTGGTGATCCTCCATAGTGTTAGATGATCCTCCATAGTGTTAGATGATCCTCCATAGTGTTAGATGATCCTCCATAGTGTTGATGATCCTCTATAGTGTTGATGATCCTCCATAGTGGTGATGATCCTCCATAGTGTTGATGATCCTCCATAGTGTTGATGATCCTCCATAGTGTTGATGATCCTCCAAAGTGTTGATGATCCTCCATAGTGTTAGATGATCCTCCATAGTGTTAGATGATCCTCCATAGTGTTGATGATCCTCCATAGTGTTGATGATCCTCCATAGTGTTGATGATCCTCCATAGTGTTGATGATCCTCCATAGTGTTAGATGATCCTCCATAGTGTTAGATGATCCTCCATAGTGTTAGATAACCCTCCATAGTGTTGATGATCCTCCATAGTGTTGATAATCCTCCATAGTGTTGATGATCCTCCATAGTGTTGATGATCCTCCATAGTGTTGATGATCCTCCATAGTGTTAGATGATCCTCCATAGTGTTGATGATCCTCCATAGTGTTGGTGATCCTCCATAGTGTTGATGATCCTCCATAGTGTTGATGATCCACCATAGTGTTGATGATCCTCCATAGTGTTAGATAATCCTCCATAGTGTTGATGATCATCCATATTGTTGGTGATCCTCCATAGTGTTAGATGATCCTCCATAGTGTTAGATGATCCTCCATAGTGTTGATGATCCTCCATAGTGTTAGATGATCCTCCACAGTGTTGATGATCCTCCATAGTGTTGATGATCCTCCATAGTGTTGATGATCCTCCATAGTGTTGTTGATCCTCCATAGTGTTAGATGATCCTCCATAGTGTTGATGATCCTCCATAGTGTTAGATGATCCTCCATAGTGTTAGATGATCCTCCATAGTGTTGATGATCCTCCATAGTGTTGGCGATCCTCCATAGTGTTAGATGATCCTCCATAGTGTTGATGATCCTCCATAGTGTTAGATGATCCTCCATAGTGTTGATGATCCTCCATAGTGTTGGTGATCCTCCATAGTGTTGATGATCCTCCATAGTGTTGATGATCCTCCATAGTGTTGATGATCCTCCATAGTGTTAGATAATCCTCCATAGTGTTGATGATCATCCATATTGTTGGTGATCCTCCATAGTGTTAGATGATCCTCCATAGTGTTAGATGATCCTCCATAGTGTTGATGATCCTCCATAGTGTTGATGATCGTCCACAGTGTTGATGATCCTCCATAGTGTTGATGATCCTCCATAGTGTTAGATGATCCTCCATAGTGTTGATGATCCTCCATAGTGTTAGATGATCCTCCATAGTGTTAGATGATCCTCCATAGTGTTGATGATCCTCCATAGTGTTGGCGATCCTCCATAGTGTTAGATGATCCTCCATAGTGTTAGATGATCCTCCATAGTGTTAGATTATCCTCCATAGTGTTGATGATCCTCCATAGTGTTGATGATCCTCCATAGTGGTGATGATCCTCCATAGTGTTAGATGATCCTCCATAGTGTTAGATAATCCTCCATAGTGTTGATGATCCTCCATACTGTTGATGATCCTCAATATTGTTGATGATCCTCCATAGTGTTAGATGATCCTCCATAGTGTTAGATGATCCTCCATAGTGTTAGATGATCCTCCATAGTGTTGATGATCCTCCATAGTGTTGATGATCCTCCATAGTGTTGATGATCCTCCATAGTGTTAGATGATCCTCCATAGTGTTGATGATCCTCCATAGTGTTGGTGATCCTCCATAGTGTTAGATGATCCTCCATAGTGTCAGATGATCCTCCATAGTGTTAGATGATCCTCCATAGTGTTAGATGATCCTCCATAGTGTTGATGATCCTCCATAGTGTTGATGATCCTCCATAGTGTTGATGATCCTCCATAGTGTTAGATGATCCTCCATAGTGTTAATGATCCTCCATAGTGTTGGTGATCCTCCATAGTGTTAGATGATCCTCCATAGTGTTAGATGATCCTCCATAGTGTTAGATGATCCTCCATAGTGTTGATGATCCTCCATAGTGTTGATGATCCTCCATAGTGTTGATGATCCTCCATAGTGTTGATGATCCTCCATAGTGTTAGATGATCCTCCATAGTGTTGATGATCCTCCATAGTGTTGGTGATCCTCCATAGTGTTGATGATCCTCCTGAGTGTTGATGATCCTCCATAGTGTTGATGATCCTCCATAGTGTTAGATAATCCTCCATAGTGTTGATGATCATCCATATTGTTGGTGATCCTCCATAGTGTTAGATGATCCTCCATAGTGTTAGATGATCCTCCATAGTGTTGATGATCCTCCATAGTGTTAGATGATCCTCCACAGTGTTGATGATCCTCCATAGTGTTGATGATCCTCCATAGTGTTGATGATCCTCCATAGTGTTAGATGATCCTCCATAGTGTTGATGATCCTCCATAGTGTTAGATGATCCTCCATAGTGTTAGATGATCCTCCATAGTGTTGATGATCCTCCATAGTGTTGGCGATCCTCCATAGTGTTAGATGATCCTCCATAGTGTTGATGATCCTCCATAGTGTTAGATGATCCTCCATAGTGTTGATGATCCTCCATAGTGTTGGTGATCCTCCATAGTGTTGATGATCCTCCATAGTGTTGATGATCCTCCATAGTGTTGATGATCCTCCATAGTGTTAGATAATCCTCCATAGTGTTGATGATCATCCATATTGTTGGTGATCCTCCATAGTGTTAGATGATCCTCCATAGTGTTAGATGATCCTCCATTTTGTTGATGATCGTCCATAGTGTTAGATGATCCTCCACAGTGTTGATGATCCTCCATAGTGTTGATGATCCTCCATAGTGTTAGATGATCCTCCATAGTGTTGATGATCCTCCATAGTGTTAGATGATCCTCCATAGTGTTAGATGATCCTCCATAGTGTTGATGATCCTCCATAGTGTTGGCGATCCTCCATAGTGTTAGATGATCCTCCATAGTGTTAGATGATCCTCCATAGTGTTAGATGATTCCTCCATAGTGTTGATGATCCTCCATAGTGTTGATGATCCTCCATAGTGTTGATGATCCTCCATAGTGTTAGATGATCCTCCATAGTGTTAGATAATCCTCCATAGTGTTGATGATCCTCCATACTGTTGATGATCCTCAATATTGTTGATGATCCTCCATAGTGTTGATGATCCTCCATAGTGTTAGATGATCCTCCATAGTGTTGATGATCCGCCATAGTGTTGGTGATCCTCCATAGTGTTAGATGATCCTCCATAGTGTTAGATGATACTCCATAGTTTTGATGATCATCCATAGTGTTTGATGATCCTCCATAGTGTTGATGATCCTCCATAGTGTTGATGATCCTCCATAGTGTTGATGATCCTCCATAGTGTTAGATGATCCTCCATAGTGTTAGATGATCCTCCATAGTGTTAGATGATCCTCCATAGTGTTAAAAAATCCTCCATAGTGTTAGATGATCCTCCATAGTGTTGATGATCCTCCATAGTGTTGATGATCCTCCATAGTGTTGATGATCCTCCATAGTGTTGGTGATCCTCTATAGTGTTGATAATCCTCCATAGTGTTAGATGATCCTCCATAGTGGGTGATGATCCTCCATAGTGTTAGATGATCCCCCATAGTGGTAGATGATCCTCCATAGTGTTAGATGATCCTCCATAGTGTTAAATGATCCTCCATAGTGTTGATGATCCTCCATTGTGTTAGATAATCCTCCATAGTGTTGATGATCCTCCATAGTGTTGATGATCCTCCATAGTGTTGATGACGCTCCATAGTGTTGATGATCCTCCATAGTGTTGATGATCCTCCATAGTGTTAGATGATCCTCCATAGTGTTAGATGATCCTCCATAGTGTTAGATGATCCTCCATAGTGTTAGATAATCCTCCATAGTGTTGATGATCCTCCATAGTGTTGATGATCCTCCATAGTGTTGATGATCCTCCATAGTGTTGATGATCCTCCATAGTGTTGATGATCCTCCATAGTGTTAGATGATCCTCCATAGTGTTGATGATCCTCCATAGTGTTGATGATCCTCCATAGTGTTGATGATCCTCCATAGTGTTGATGACCCTCCATAGTGTTGATGACCCTCCATAGTGTTGATGATCCTCCATAGTGTTAGATGATCCTCCATAGTGTTAGATAATCCTCCATAGTGTTGATGATCCTCCATAGTGTTGATGATCCTCCATAGTGTTGATGATCCTCCATAGTGTTGATGATCCTCCATAGTGTTGATGATCCTCCATAGTGTTAGATGATCCTCCATAGTGTTGATGATCCTCCATAGTGTTGGTGATCCTCCATAGTGTTAGATGATCCTCCATAGTGTTAGATGATCCTCCATAGTGTTAGATGATCCTCCATAGTGTTGATGATCCTCCATAGTGTTGATGATCCTCCATAGTGTTGATGATCCTCCATAGTGTTAGATGATCCTCCATAGTGTTAATGATCCTCCATAGTGTTGGTGATCCTCCATAGTGTTAGATGATCCTCCATAGTGTTAGATGATCCTCCATAGTGTTGATGATCCTCCATAGTGTTGATGATCCTCCATAGTGTTGATGATCCTCCATAGTGTTAGATGATCCTCCATAGTGTTAGATGATCCTCCATAGTGTTAGATAATCCTCCATAGTGTTGATGATCCTCCATACTGTTGATGATCCTCCATAGTGTTGATGATCCTCCATAGTGTTGATGATCCTCCATAGTGTTAGATGATCCTCCATAGTGTTGATGATCCTCCATAGTGTTGGTGATCCTCCATAGTATTAGATGATCCTCCATAGTGTTAGATGATCCTCCATAGTGTTGATGATCCTCCATAGTGTTTGATGATCCTCCATAGTGTTGATGATCCTCCATAGTGTTGATGATCCTCCATAGTGTTGATGATCCTCCATAGTGTTAGATGATCCTCCATAGTGTTGATGATCCTCCATAGTGTTGATGATCCTCCATAGTGTTGATGATCCTCCATAGTGTTGATGATCCTCCATAGTGTTGATGACCCTCCATAGTGTTGATGATCCTCCATAGTGTTAGATGATCCTCCATAGTGTTAGATGGATCCTCCATAGTGTTAGATGATCCTCCATAGTGTTGATGATCCTCAATACTGTTGATGATCCTCCATAGTGTTGATGATCCTCAATAGTGTTGATGATCCTCAATAGTGTTGATGATCCTCAATAGTGTTGATGATCCTCCATAGTGTTAGATGATCCTCCATAGTGTTAGATGATCCTCCATAGTGTTGATGATCCTCCATAGTGTTGATGATCCTCCATAGTGTTGATGATCCTCCATAGTGTTGATGATCCTCCATAGTGTTGATGATCCTCCATAGTGTTGGTGATCCTCCATAGTGTTAGATGATCCTCCATAGTGTTAGATGATCCTCCATAGTGTTAGATGATCCTCCATAGTGTTGATGATCCTCCATAGTGTTGATGATCCTCCATAGTGTTGATGATCCTCCATAGTGTTAGATGATCCTCCATAGTGTTAATGATCCTCCATAGTGTTGGTGATCCTCCATAGTGTTAGATGATCCTCCATAGTGTTAGATGATCCTCCATAGTGTTGATGATCCTCCATAGTGTTGATGATCCTCCATAGTGTTGATGATCCTCCATAGTGTTGATGATCCTCCATAGTGTTAGATGATCCTCCATAGTGTTAGATGATCCTCCATAGTGTTAGATAATCCTCCATAGTGTTGATGATCCTCCATACTGTTGATGATCCTCCATAGTGTTGATGATCCTCCATAGTGTTGATGATCCTCCATAGTGTTAGATGATCCTCCATAGTGTTGATGATCCTCCATAGTGTTGGTGATCCTCCATAGTATTAGATGATCCTCCATAGTGTTAGATGATCCTCCATAGTGTTGATGATCCTCCATAGTGTTTGATGATCCTCCATAGTGTTGATGATCCTCCATAGTGTTGATGATCCTCCATAGTGTTGATGATCCTCCATAGTGTTGATGATCCTCCATAGTGTTAGATGATCCTCCATAGTGTTGATGATCCTCCATAGTGTTAGATGATCCTCCATAGTGTTGATGATCCTCAATACTGTTGATGATCCTCCATAGTGTTGATGATCCTCAATAGTGTTGATGATCCTCCATAGTGTTAGATGATCCTCCATAGTGTTAGATGATCCTCCATAGTGTTGATGATCCTCCATAGTGTTGATGATCCTCCATAGTGTTGATGATCCTCCATAGTGTTAGATGATCCTCCATAGTGTTGATGATCCTCCATAGTGTTGGTGATCCTCCATAGTGTTAGATGATCCTCCATAGTGTTAGATGATCCTCCATAGTGTTAGATGATCCTCCATAGTGTTGATGATCCTCCATAGTGTTGATGATCCTCCATAGTGTTGATGATCCTCCATAGTGTTGATGATCCTCCATAGTGTTAGATGATCCTCTATAGTGTTAGATGATCCTCCATAGTGTTAGATGATCCTCCATAGTGTTGATGATCCTCCATAGTGTTGATGATCCTCCATAGTGTTGATGATCCTCCATAGTGTTGATGATCCTCCATAGTGTTAGATGATCCTCCATAGTGTTAATGATCCTCCATAGTGTTGGTGATCCTCCATAGTGTTAGATGATCCTCCATAGTGTTAGATGATCCTCCATAGTGTTAGATGATCCTCCATAGTGTTGATGATCCTCCATAGTGTTGATGATCCTCCATAGTGTTGATGATCCTCCATAGTGTTGATGATCCTCCATAGTGTTAGATGATCCTCCATAGTGTTGATGATCCTCCATAGTGTTAGATGATCCTCCATAGTGTTGATGATCCTCAATACTGTTGATGATCCTCCATAGTGTTGATGATCCTCAATAGTGTTGATGATCCTCCATAGTGTTAGATGATCCTCCATAGTGTTAGATGATCCTCCATAGTGTTGATGATCCTCCATAGTGTTGATGATCCTCCATAGTGTTGATGATCCTCCATAGTGTTAGATGATCCTCCATAGTGTTGATGATCCTCCATAGTGTTGGTGATCCTCCATAGTGTTAGATGATCCTCCATAGTGTTAGATGATCCTCCATAGTGTTAGATGATCCTCCATAGTGTTGATGATCCTCCATAGTGTTGATGATCCTCCATAGTGTTGATGATCCTCCATAGTGTTAGATGATCCTCCATAGTGTTAGATGATCCTCCATAGTGTTAGATGATCCTCCATAGTGTTGATGATCCTCCATAGTGTTGATGATCCTCCATAGTGTTGATGATCCTCCATAGTGTTAGATGATCCTCCATAGTGTTAATGATCCTCCATAGTGTTGGTGATCCTCCATAGTGTTAGATGATCCTCCATAGTGTTAGATGATCCTCCATAGTGTTAGATGATCCTCCATAGTGTTGATGATCCTCCATAGTGTTGATGATCCTCCATAGTGTTGATGATCCTCCATAGTGTTAGATGATCCTCCATAGTGTTAGATGATCCTCCATAGTGTTAGATAATCCTCCATAGTGTTGATGATCCTCCATACTGTTGATGATCCTCCATAGTGTTGATGATCCTCCATAGTGTTGATGATCCTCCATAGTGTTGGTGATCCTCCATAGTGTTAGATGATCCTCCATAGTGTTAGATGATCCTCCATAGTGTTGATGATCCTCCATAGTGTTGATGATCCTCCATAGTGTTAGATGATCCTCCATAGTGTTGATGATCCTCCATAGTGTTGGTGATCCTCCATAGTATTAGATGATCCTCCATAGTGTTAGATGATCCTCCATAGTGTTGATGATCCTCCATAGTGTTTGATGATCCTCCATAGTGTTGATGATCCTCCATAGTGTTGATGATCCTCCATAGTGTTGATGATCCTCCATAGTGTTGATGATCCTCCATAGTGTTAGATGATCCTCCATAGTGTTGATGATCCTCCATAGTGTTAGATGATCCTCCATAGTGTTGATGATCCTCAATACTGTTGATGATCCTCCATAGTGTTGATGATCCTCAATAGTGTTGATGATCCTCCATAGTGTTAGATGATCCTCCATAGTGTTAGATGATCCTCCATAGTGTTGATGATCCTCCATAGTGTTGATGATCCTCCATAGTGTTGATGATCCTCCATAGTGTTAGATGATCCTCCATAGTGTTGATGATCCTCCATAGTGTTGGTGATCCTCCATAGTGTTAGATGATCCTCCATAGTGTTAGATGATCCTCCATAGTGTTAGATGATCCTCCATAGTGTTGATGATCCTCCATAGTGTTGATGATCCTCCATAGTGTTGATGATCCTCCATAGTGTTGATGATCCTCCATAGTGTTAGATGATCCTCTATAGTGTTAGATGATCCTCCATAGTGTTAGATGATCCTCCATAGTGTTGATGATCCTCCATAGTGTTGATGATCCTCCATAGTGTTGATGATCCTCCATAGTGTTGATGATCCTCCATAGTGTTAGATGATCCTCCATAGTGTTAATGATCCTCCATAGTGTTGGTGATCCTCCATAGCGTTAGATGATCCTCCATAGTGTTAGATGATCCTCCATAGTGTTAGATGATCCTCCATAGTGTTGATGATCCTCCATAGTGTTGATGATCCTCCATAGTGTTGATGATCCTCCATAGTGTTAGATGATCCTCCATAGTGTTAGATGATCCTCCATAGTGTTAGATAATCCTCCATAGTGTTGATGATCCTCCATACAGTTGATGATCCTCCATAGTGTTGATGATCCTCCATAGTGTTGGTGATCCTCCATAGTGTTAGATGATCCTCCATAGTGTTAGATGATCCTCCATAGTGTTAGATGATCCTCCATAGTGTTAGATGATCCTCCATAGTGTTGATGATCCTCCATAGTGTTGATGATCCTCCATAGTGTTGATGATCCTCCATAGTGTTAGATGATCCTCTATAGTGTTAGATGATCCTCCATAGTGTTAGATGATCCTCCATAGTGTTGATGATCCTCCATAGTGTTGATGATCCTCCATAGTGTTGATGATCCTCCATAGTGTTAGATGATCCTCCATAGTGTTAATGATCCTCCATAGTGTTGGTGATCCTCCATAGTGTTAGATGATCCTCCATAGTGTTAGATGATCCTCCATAGTGTTAGATGATCCTCCATAGTGTTGATGATCCTCCATAGTGTTGATGATCCTCCATAGTGTTAGATGATCCTCCATAGTGTTAGATGATCCTCCATAGTGTTAGATAATCTTCCATAGTGTTGATGATCCTCCATACTGTTGATGATCCTCCATAGTGTTGATGATCCTCCATAGTGTTGATGATCCTCCATAGTGTTAGATGATCCTCCATAGTGTTGATGCTCCTCCATAGTGTTGGTGATCCTCCATAGTGTTAGATGATCCTCCATAGTGTTAGATGATCCTCCATAGTGTTGATGATCCTCCATAGTGTTTGATGATCCTCCATAGTGTTGATGATCCTCCATAGTGTTGATGATCCTCCATAGTGGTGATAATCCTCCATAGTGTTAGATGATCCTCCATAGTGTTAGATGATCCTCCATAGTGTTAGATGATCCTCCATAGTGTTAGATGATCCTCCATAGTGTTGATGATCCTCCATAGTGTTGATGATCCTCCATAGTGTTAGATGATCCTCCATAGTGTTGATGCTCCTCCATAGTGTTGGTGATCCTCCATAGTGTTAGATGATCCTCCATAGTGTTAGATGATCCTCCATAGTGTTGATGATCCTCCATAGTGTTTGATGATCCTCCATAGTGTTGATGATCCTCCATAGTGTTGATGATCCTCCATAGTGGTGATGATCCTCCATAGTGTTGATAATCCTCCATAGTGTTAGATGATCCTCCATAGTGTTAGATGATCCTCCATAGTGTTAGATGATCCTCCATAGTGTTGATGATCCTCCATAGTGTTGATGATCCTCCATAGTGTTGATGATCCTCCATAGTGTTAGATGATCCTCCATAGTGTTAATGATCCTCCATAGTGTTGGTGATCCTCCATAGTGTTAGATGATCCTCCATAGTGTTAGATGATCCTCCATAGTGTTAGATGATCCAAAATAGTGTTAGATGATCCTCCATAGTGTTGATGATCCTCCATAGTGTTGATGATCCTCCATAGTGTTAGATGATCCTCCATAGTGTTAGATGATCCTCCATAGTGTTAGATGATCCTCCATAGTGTTAGATAATCCTCCATAGTGTTGATGATCCTCCATACTGTTGATGATCCTCCATAGTGTTGATGATCCTCCATAGTGTTGATGATCCTCCATAGTGTTAGATGATCCTCCATAGTGTTGATGATCCTCCATAGTGTTGGTGATCCTCCATAGTGTTAGATGATCCTCCATAGTGTTAGATGATCCTCCATAGTGTTGATGATCCTCCATAGTGTTTGATGATCCTCCATAGTGTTGATGATCCTCCATAGTGTTGATGATCCTCCATAGTGTTGATGATCCTCCATAGTGTTGATGATCCTCCATAGTGTTAGATGATCCTCCATAGTGTTGATGATCCTCCATAGTGTTAGATGATACTCCATAGTGTTAGATAATCCTCCATAGTGTTAGATGATCCTCCATAGTGTTGATGATCCTCAACAGTGTTGATGATCCTCCATAGTGTTAGATGATCCTCCATAGTGTTAGATAATCCTCCATAGTGTTGATGATCCTCCATACTGTTGATGATCCTCCATAGTGTTGATGATCCTCCATAGTGTTGGTGATCCTCCATAGTGTTAGATGCTCCTCCATAGTGTTAGATGATCCTCCATAGTGTTAGATGATCCTCCATAGTGTTGATGATCCTCCATAGTGTTGATGATCCTCCATAGTGTTGATGATCCTCCATAGTGTTGATGATCCTCCATAGTGTTAGATGATCCTCTATAGTGTTAGATGATCCTCCATAGTGTTAGATGATCCTCCATAGTGTTGATGATCCTCCATAGTGTTGATGATCCTCCATAGTGTTGATGATCCTCCATAGTGTTGATGATCCTCCATAGTGTTAGATGATCCTCCATAGTGTTAATGATCCTCCATAGTGTTGGTGATCCTCCATAGTGTTGATGATCCTCCATAGTGTTGATGATCCTCCATAGTGTTGATGATCCTCCATAGTGTTGATGATCCTCCATAGTGTTGATGATCCTCCATAGTGTTAGATGATACTCCATAGTGTTAGATAATCCTCCATAGTGTTAGATGATCCTCCATAGTGTTGATGATCCTCAACAGTGTTGATGATCCTCCATAGTGTTAGATGATCCTCCATAGTGTTAGATAATCCTCCATAGTGTTGATGATCCTCCATAGTGTTGATGATCCTCCATAGTGTTGGTGATCCTCCATAGTGTTAGATGCTCCTCCATAGTGTTAGATTATCCTCCATAGTGTTAGATGATCCTCCATAGTGTTAGATGATCCTCCATAGTGTTAGATAATCCTCCATAGTGTTGATGATCCTCCATACTGTTGATGATCCTCAATATTGTTGATGATCCTCCATAGTGTTAGATGATCCTCCATAGTGTTAGATGATCCTCCATAGTGTTAGATGATCCTCCATAGTGTTGATGATCCTCCATAGTGTTGATGATCCTCCATAGTGTTGATGATCCTCCATAGTGTTAGATGATCCTCCATAGTGTTGATGATCCTCCATAGTGTTGGTGATCCTCCATAGTGTTAGATGATCCTCCATAGTGTTAGATGATCCTCCATAGTGTTAGATGATCCTCCATAGTGTTGATGATCCTCCATAGTGTTGATGATCCTCCATAGTGTTGATGATCCTCCATAGTGTTAGATGATCCTCCATAGTGTTAATGATCCTCCATAGTGTTGGTGATCCTCCATAGTGTTAGATGATCCTCCATAGTGTTGATGATCCTCCATAGTGTTAGATGATCCTCCATAGTGTTAGATGATCCTCCATAGTGTTGATGATCCTCCATACTGTTGATGATCCTCAATATTGTTGATGATCCTCCATAGTGTTAGATGATCCTCCATAGTGTTAGATGATCCTCCATAGTGTTAGATGATCCTCCATAGTGTTGATGATCCTCCATAGTGTTGATGATCCTCCATAGTGTTGATGATCCTCCATAGTGTTAGATGATCCTCCATAGTGTTGATGATCCTCCATAGTGTTGGTGATCCTCCATAGTGTTAGATGATCCTCCATAGTGTTAGATGATCCTCCATAGTGTTAGATGATCCTCCATAGTGTTGATGATCCTCCATAGTGTTGATGATCCTCCATAGTGTTGATGATCCTCCATAGTGTTAGATGATCCTCCATAGTGTTAATGATCCTCCATAGTGTTGGTGATCCTCCATAGTGTTAGATGATCCTCCATAGTGTTAGATGATCCTCCATAGTGTTAGATGATCCTCCATAGTGTTGATGATCCTCTATAGTGTTGATGATCCTCCATAGTGGTGATGATCCTCCATAGTGTTGATGATCCTCCATAGTGTTGATGATCCTCCATAGTGTTGATGATCCTCCAAAGTGTTGATGATCCTCCATAGTGTTAGATGATCCTCCATAGTGTTACATGATCCTCCATAGTGTTGATGATCCTCCATAGTGTTGATGATCCTCCATAGTGTTGATGATCCTCCATAGTGTTGATGATCCTCCATAGTGTTAGATGATCCTCCATAGTGTTGATGATCCTCCATATTGTTGGTGATCCTCCATAGTGTTGATGATCCTCCTGAGTGTTGATGATCCTCCATAGTGTTGATGATCCTCCATAGTGTTAGATAATCCTCCATAGTGTTGATGATCATCCATATTGTTGGTGATCCTCCATAGTGTTAGATGATCCTCCATAGTGTTAGATGATCCTCCATAGTGTTGATGATCCTCCATAGTGTTAGATGATCCTCCACAGTGTTGATGATCCTCCATAGTGTTGATGATCCTCCATAGTGTTGATGATCCTCCATAGTGTTAGATGATCCTCCATAGTGTTGATGATCCTCCATAGTGTTAGATGATCCTCCATAGTGTTAGATGATCCTCCATAGTGTTGATGATCCTCCATAGTGTTGGCGATCCTCCATAGTGTTAGATGATCCTCCATAGTGTTGATGATCCTCCATAGTGTTAGATGATCCTCCATAGTGTTGATGATCCTCCATAGTGTTGGTGATCCTCCATAGTGTTGATGATCCTCCATAGTGTTGATGATCCTCCATAGTGTTGATGATCCTCCATAGTGTTAGATAATCCTCCATAGTGTTGATGATCATCCATATTGTTGGTGATCCTCCATAGTGTTAGATGATCCTCCATAGTGTTAGATGATCCTCCATTTTGTTGATGATCGTCCATAGTGTTAGATGATCCTCCACAGTGTTGATGATCCTCCATAGTGTTGATGATCCTCCATAGTGTTAGATGATCCTCCATAGTGTTGATGATCCTCCATAGTGTTAGATGATCCTCCATAGTGTTAGATGATCCTCCATAGTGTTGATGATCCTCCATAGTGTTGGCGATCCTCCATAGTGTTAGATGATCCAATAGTGTTAGCTGATCCTCCATAGTGTTAGATGATCCTCCATAGTGTTGATGATCCTCCATAGTGTTGATGATCCTCCATAGTGTTGATGATCCTCCATAGTGTTAGATGATCCTCCATAGTGTTAGATAATCCTCCATAGTGTTGATGATCCTCCATACTGTTGATGATCCTCAATATTGTTGATGATCCTCCATAGTGTTGATGATCCTCCATAGTGTTAGATGATCCTCCATAGTGTTGATGATCCGCCATAGTGTTGCTGATCCTCCATAGTGTTAGATGATCCTCCATAGTGTTAGATGATACTCCATAGTGTTGATGATCATCCATAGTGTTTGATGATCCTCCATAGTGTTGATGATCCTCCATAGTGTTGATGATCCTCCATAGTGTTGATGATCCTCCATAGTGTTGATGATCCTCCATAGTGTTAGATGATCCTCCATAGTGTTAGATGATCCTCCATAGTGTTAGATGATCCTCCATAGTGTTAAAAAATCCTCCATAGTGTTAGATGATCCTCCATAGTGTTGATGATCCTCCATAGTGTTGATGATCCTCCATAGTGTTGATGATCCTCCATAGTGTTGGTGATCCTCTATAGTGTTGATAATCCTCCATAGTGTTAGATGATCCTCCATAGTGGGTGATGATCCTCCATAGTGTTAGATGATCCCCCATAGTGGTAGATGAACCTCCATAGTGTTAGATGATCCTCCATAGTGTTAAATGATCCTCCATAGTGTTGATGATCCTCCATTGTGTTAGATAATCCTCCATAGTGTTGATGATCCTCCATAGTGTTGATGATCCTCCATAGTGTTGATGACGCTCCATAGTGTTGATGATCCTCCATAGTGTTGATGATCCTCCATAGTGTTAGATGATCCTCCATAGTGTTAGATGATCCTCCATAGTGTTAGATGATCCTCCATAGTGTTAGATAATCCTCCATAGTGTTGATGATCCTCCATAGTGTTGATGATCCTCCATAGTGTTGATGAACCTCCATAGTGTTGATGATCCTCCATAGTGTTGATGATCCTCCATAGTGTTAGATGATCCTCCATAGTGTTGATGATCCTCCATAGTGTTGATGATCCTCCTTAGTGTTGATGATCCTCCATAGTGTTGATGACCCTCCATAGTGTTGATGACCCTCCATAGTGTTGATGATCCTCCATAGTGTTGATGATCCTCCATAGTGTTGATGATCCTCCATAGTGTTGATGATCCTCCATAGTGTTGATGATCCTCCATAGTGTTGATGATCCTCCATAGTGTTGATGATCCTCCATAGTGTTGATGATCCTCCATAGTGTTGGTGATCCTCCATAGTGTTGATGATCCTCCATAGTGTTGATGATCCTCCATAGTGTTGATGATCCTCCATAGTGTTAGATAATCCTCCATAGTGTTGATGATCATCCATATTGTTGGTGATCCTCCATAGTGTTAGATGATCCTCCATAGTGTTAGATGATCCTCCATTTTGTTGATGATCGTCCATAGTGTTAGATGATCCTCCACAGTGTTGATGATCCTCCATAGTGTTGATGATCCTCCATAGTGTTAGATGATCCTCCATAGTGTTGATGATCCTCCATAGTGTTAGATGATCCTCCATAGTGTTAGATGATCCTCCATAGTGTTGATGATCCTCCATAGTGTTGGCGATCCTCCATAGTGTTAGATGATCCTCCATAGTGTTAGATGATCCTCCATAGTGTTAGATGATCCTCCATAGTGTTGATGATCCTCCATAGTGTTGATGATCCTCCATAGTGTTGATGATCCTCCATAGTGTTAGATGATCCTCCATAGTTTTAGATAATCCTCCATAGTGTTGATGATCCTCCATACTGTTGATGATCCTCAATATTGTTGATGATCCTCCATAGTGTTGATGATCCTCCATAGTGTTAGATGATCCTCCATAGTGTTGATGATCCGCCATAGTGTTGGTGATCCTCCATAGTGTTAGATGATCCTCCATAGTGTTAGATGATACTCCATAGTGTTGATGATCATCCATAGTGTTTGATGATCCTCCATAGTGTTGATGATCCTCCATAGTGTTGATGATCCTCCATAGTGTTGATGATCCTCCATAGTGTTGATGATCCTCCATAGTGTTAGATGATCCTCCATAGTGTTAGATGATCCTCCATAGTGTTAGATGATCCTACATAGTGTTAAAAAATCCTCCATAGTGTTAGATGATCCTCCATAGTGTTGATGATCCTCCATAGTGTTGATGATCCTCCATAGTGTTGATGACGCTCCATAGTGTTGATGATCCTCCATAGTGTTGATGATCCTCCATAGTGTTAGATGATCCTCCATAGTGTTAGATGATCCTCCATAGTGTTAGATGATCCTCCATAGTGTTAGATAATCCTCCATAGTGTTGATGATCCTCCATAGTGTTGATGATCCTCCATAGTGTTGATGAACCTCCATAGTGTTGATGATCCTCCATAGTGTTGATGATCCTCCATAGTGTTAGATGATCCTCCATAGTGTTGATGATCCTCCATAGTGTTGATGATCCTCCATAGTGTTGATGATCCTCCATAGTGTTGATGACCCTCCATAGTGTTGATGACCCTCCATAGTGTTGATGATCCTCCATAGTGTTGATGATCCTCCATAGTGTTGATGATCCTCCATAGTGTTGATGATCCTCCATAGTGTTGATGATCCTCCATAGTGTTGATGATCCTCCATAGTGTTAGATGATCCTCCATAGTGTTAGATGGATCCTCCATAGTGTTAGATGATGCTCCATAGTGTTGATGATCCTCAATACTGTTGATGATCCTCCATAGTGTTGATGATCCTCAATAGTGTTGATGATCCTCCATAGTGTTAGATGATCCTCCATAGTGTTAGATGATCCTCCATAGTGTTGATGATCCTCCATAGTGTTGATGATCCTCCATAGTGTTGATGATCCTCCATAGTGTTGATGATCCTCCATAGTGTTGATGATCCTCCATAGTGTTAGATGATCCTCCATAGTGTTGATGATCCTCCATAGTGTTGGTGATCCTCCATAGTGTTAGATGATCCTCCATAGTGTTAGATGATCCTCCATAGTGTTAGATGATCCTCCATAGTGTTGATGATCCTCCATAGTGTTGATGATCCTCCATAGTGTTGATGATCCTCCATAGTGTTAGATGATCCTCCATAGTGTTAATGATCCTCCATAGTTTTGGTGATCCTCCATAGTGTTAGATGATCCTCCATAGTGTTAGATGATCCTCCATAGTGTTGATGATCCTCCATAGTGTTGATGATCCTCCATAGTGTTGATGATCCTCCATAGTGTTAGATGATCCTCCATAGTGTTAGATGATCCTCCATAGTGTTAGATAATCCTCCATAGTGTTGATGATCCTCCATACTGTTGATGATCCTCCATAGTGTTGATGATCCTCCATAGTGTTGATGATCCTCCATAGTGTTAGATGATCCTCCATAGTGTTGATGATCCTCCATAGTGTTGGTGATCCTCCATAGTATTAGATGATCCTCCATAGTGTTAGATGATCCTCCATAGTGTTGATGATCCTCCATAGTGTTTGATGATCCTCCATAGTGTTGATGATCCTCCATAGTGTTGATGATCCTCCATAGTGTTGATGATCCTCCATAGTGTTGATGATCCTCCATAGTGTTAGATGATCCTCCATAGTGTTGATGATCCTCCATAGTGTTAGATGATCCTCCATAGTGTTGATGATCCTCAATACTGTTGATGATCCTCCATAGTGTTGATGATCCTCAATAGTGTTGATGATCCTCCATAGTGTTAGATGATCCTCCATAGTGTTACATGATCCTCCATAGTGTTGATGATCCTCCATAGTGTTGATGATCCTCCATAGTGTTGATGATCCTCCATAGTGTTAGATGATCCTCCATAGTGTTGATGATCCTCCATAGTGTTGGTGATCCTCCATAGTGTTAGATGATCCTCCATAGTGTTAGATGATCCTCCATAGTGTTAGATGATCCTCCATAGTGTTGATGATCCTCCATAGTGTTGATGATCCTCCATAGTGTTGATGATCCTCCATAGTGTTGATGATCCTCCATAGTGTTAGATGATCCTCTATAGTGTTAGATGATCCTCCATAGTGTTAGATGATCCTCCATAGTGTTGATGATCCTCCATAGTGTTGATGATCCTCCATAGTGTTGATGATCCTCCATAGTGTTAGATGATCCTCCATAGTGTTAATGATCATCCATAGTGTTGGTGATCCTCCATAGTGTTAGATGATCCTCCATAGTGTTAGATGATCCTCCATAGTGTTAGATGATCCTCCATAGTGTTGATGATCCTCCATAGTGTTGATGATCCTCCATAGTGTTGATGATCCTCCATAGTGTTAGATGATCCTCCATAGTGTTAGATGATCCTCCATAGTGTTAGATAATCCTCCATAGTGTTGATGATCCTCCATACTGTTGATGATCCTCCATAGTGTTGATGATCCTCCATAGTGTTGGTGATCCTCCATAGTGTTAGATGATCCTCCATAGTGTTAGATGATCCTCCATAGTGTTAGATGATCCTCCATAGTGTTGATGATCCTCCATAGTGTTGTTAATCCTCCATAGTGTTGATGATCCTCCATAGTGTTGATGATCCTCCATAGTGTTAGATGATCCTCTATAGTGTTAGATGATCCTCCATAGTGTTAGATGATCCTCCATAGTGTTGATGATCCTCCATAGTGTTGATGATCCTCCATAGTGTTGATGATCCTCCATAGTGTTAGATGATCCTCCATAGTGTTAATGATCCTCCATAGTGTTGGTGATCCTCCATAGTGTTAGATGATCCTCCATAGTGTTAGATGATCCTCCATAGTGTTAGATGATCCTCCATAGTGTTGATGATCCTCCATAGTGTTGATGATCCTCCATAGTGTTAGATGATCCTCCATAGTGTTAGATGATCCTCCATAGTGTTAGATAATCCTCCATAGTGTTGATGATCCTCCATACTGTTGATGATCCTCCATAGTGTTGATGATCCTCCATAGTGTTGATGATCCTCCATAGTGTTAGATGATCCTCCATAGTGTTGATGCTCCTCCATAGTGTTGGTGATCCTCCATAGTGTTAGATGATCCTCCATAGTGTTAGATGATCCTCCATAGTCTTGATGATCCTCCATAGTGTTTGATGATCCTCCATAGTGTTGATGATCCTCCATAGTGTTGATGATCCTCCATAGTGGTGATGATCCTCCATAGTGTTGATAATCCTCCATAGTGTTAGATGATCCTCCATAGTGTTAGATGATCCTCCATAGTGTTAGATGATCCTCCATAGTGTTGATGATCCTCCATAGTGTTGATGATCCTCCATAGTGTTAGATGATCCTCCATAGTGTTGATGCTCCTCCATAGTGTTGGTGATCCTCCATAGTGTTAGATGATCCTCCATAGTGTTAGATGATCCTCCATAGTGTTGATGATCCTCCATAGTGTTTGATGATCCTCCATAGTGTTGATGATCCTCCATAGTGTTGATGATCCTCCATAGTGGTGATGATCCTCCATAGTGTTGATAATCCTCCATAGTGTTAGATGATCCTCCATAGTGTTAGATGATCCTCCATAGTGTTAGATGATCCTCCATAGTGTTGATGATCCTCCATAGTGTTGATGATCCTCCATAGTGTTGATGATCCTCCATAGTGTTAGATGATCCTCCATAGTGTTAATGATCCTCCATAGTGTTGGTGATCCTCCATAGTGTTAGATGATCCTCCATAGTGTTAGATGATCCTCCATAGTGTTAGATGATCCTCCATAGTGTTAGATGATCCTCCATAGTGTTGATGATCCTCCATAGTGTTGATGATCCTCCATAGTGTTGATGATCCTCCATAGTGTTGATGATCCTCCATAGTGTTAGATGATCCTCTATAGTGTTAGATGATCCTCCATAGTGTTAGATGATCCTCCATAGTGTTGATGATCCTCCATAGTGTTGATGATCCTCCATAGTGTTGATGATCCTCCATAGTGTTAGATGATCCTCCATAGTGTTAATGATCCTCCATAGTGTTGGTGATCCTCCATAGTGTTAGATGATCCTCCATAGTGTTAGATGATCCTCCATAGTGTTAGATGATCCTCCATAGTGTTGATGATCCTCCATAGTGTTGATGATCCTCCATAGTGTTGATGATCCTCCATAGTGTTAGATGATCCTCCATAGTGTTAGATGATCCTCCATAGTGTTAGATAATCCTCCATAGTGTTGATGATCCTCCATACTGTTGATGATCCTCCATAGTGTTGATGATCCTCCATAGTGTTGATGATCCTCCATAGTGTTAGATGATCCTCCATAGTGTTGATGCTCCTCCATAGTGTTGGTGATCCTCCATAGTGTTAGATGATCCTCCATAGTGTTAGATGATCCTCCATAGTGTTGATGATCCTCCATAGTGTTTGATGATCCTCCATAGTGTTGATGATCCTCCATAGTGTTGATGATCCTCCATAGTGTTGATGATCCTCCATAGTGGTGATGATCCTCCATAGTGTTGATAATCCTCCATAGTGTTAGATGATCCTCCATAGTGTTAGATGATCCTCCATAGTGTTAGATGATCCTCCATAGTGTTGATGATCCTCCATAGTGTTGATGATCCTCCATAGTGTTGATGATCCTCCATAGAGTTAGATGATCCTCCATAGTGTTAATGATCCTCCATAGTGTTGGTGATCCTCCATAGTGTTAGATGATCCTCCATAGTGTTAGATGATCCTCCATAGTGTTGATGATCCTCCATAGTGTTGATGATCCTCCATAGTGTTGATGATCCTCCATAGTGTTAGATGATCCTCCATAGTGTTAGATGATCCTCCATAGTGTTAGATAATCCTCCATAGTGTTGATGATCCTCCATACTGTTGATGATCCTCCATAGTGTTAGATGATCCTCCATAGTGTTGATGATCCTCCATAGTGTTGGTGATCCTCCATAGTGTTAGATGATCCTCCATAGTGTTAGATGATCCTCCATAGTGTTGATGATCCTCCATAGTGTTTGATGATCCTCCATAGTGTTGATGATCCTCCATAGTGTTGATGATCCTCCATAGTGTTGATGATCCTCCATAGTGTTAGATGATCCTCCATAGTGTTAGATGATCCTCCATAGTGTTAGATGATCCTCCATAGTGTTGATGATCCTCCATAGTGTTGATGATCCTCCATAGTGTTGATGATCCTCCATAGTGTTAGATGATCCTCCATAGTGTTAATGATCCTCCATAGTGTTGGTGATCCTCCATAGTGTTAGATGATCCTCCATAGTGTTAGATGATCCTCCATAGTGTTAGATGATCCTCCATAGTGTTGATGATCCTCCATAGTGTTGATGATCCTCCATAGTGTTGATGATCCTCCATAGTGTTAGATGATCCTCCATAGTGTTAGATGATCCTCCATAGTGTTAGATAATCCTCCATAGTGTTGATGATCCTCCATACTGTTGATGATCCTCCATAGTGTTGATGATCCTCCATAGTGTTGATGATCCTCCATAGTGTTAGATGATCCTCCATAGTGTTGATGCTCCTCCATAGTGTTGGTGATCCTCCATAGTGTTAGATGATCCTCCATAGTGTTAGATGATCCTCCATAGTGTTGATGATCCTCCATAGTGTTTGATGATCCTCCATAGTGTTGATGATCCTCCATAGTGTTGATGATCCTCCATAGTGTTGATGATCCTCCATAGTGGTGATGATCCTCCATAGTGTTGATAATCCTCCATAGTGTTAGATGATCCTCCATAGTGTTAGATGATCCTCCATAGTGTTAGATGATCCTCCATAGTGTTGATGATCCTCCATAGTGTTGATGATCCTCCATAGTGTTGATGATCCTCCATAGAGTTAGATGATCCTCCATAGTGTTAATGATCCTCCATAGTGTTGGTGATCCTCCATAGTGTTAGATGATCCTCCATAGTGTTAGATGATCCTCCATAGTGTTGATGATCCTCCATAGTGTTGATGATCCTCCATAGTGTTGATGATCCTCCATAGTGTTAGATGATCCTCCATAGTGTTAGATGATCCTCCATAGTGTTAGATAATCCTCCATAGTGTTGATGATCCTCCATACTGTTGATGATCCTCCATAGTGTTAGATGATCCTCCATAGTGTTGATGATCCTCCATAGTGTTGGTGATCCTCCATAGTGTTAGATGATCCTCCATAGTGTTAGATGATCCTCCATAGTGTTGATGATCCTCCATAGTGTTTGATGATCCTCCATAGTGTTGATGATCCTCCATAGTGTTGATGATCCTCCATAGTGTTGATGATCCTCCATAGTGTTAGATGATACTCCATAGTGTTAGATGATCCTCCATAGTGTTAGATGATCCTCCATAGTGTTGATGATCCTCCATAGTGTTGATGATCCTCCATAGTGTTGATGATCCTCCATAGTGTTGGTGATCCTCCATAGTGTTAGATGATCCTCCATAGTGTTAGATGATCCTCCATAGTGTTGATGATCCTCCATAGTGTTGATGATCCTCCATAGTGTTGATGATCCTCCATAGTGTTAGATGATCCTCCATAGTGTTAGATGATCCTCCATAGTGTTAGATAATCCTCCATAGTGTTGATGATCCTCCATACTGTTGATGATCCTCCATAGGGTTGATGATCCTCCATAGTGTTGATGATCCTCCATAGTGTTAGATGATCCTCCATAGTGTTAGATGATCCTCCATAGTGTTAGATGATCCTCCATAGTGGGTGATGATCCTCCATAGTGTTGATGATCCTCCATAGTGTTAGATGATCCTCCATAGTGTTAGATGATCCTCCATAGTGTTAGATAATCCTCCATAGTGTTGATGATCCTCCATACTGTTGATGATCCTCCATAGTGTTGATGATCCTCCATAGTGTTGATGATCCTCCATAGTGTTAGATGATCCTCCATAGTGTTAGATGATCCTCCATAGTGTTAGATGATCCTCCATAGTGGGTGATGATCCTCCATAGTGTTAGATGATCCCCCATAGTGTTAGATGATCCTCCATAGTGTTAGATGATCCTCCATAGTGTTAAATGATCCTCCATAGTGTTAGATGATCCTCCATAGTGTTAGATGATCCTCCATAGTGTTGATGATCCTCCATAGTGTTTGATGATCCTCCATAGTGTTGATGATCCTCCATAGTGTTGATGATCCTCCATAGTGTTGATGATCCTCCATAGTGTTAGATGATCCTCCATAGTGTTAGATGATCCTCTATAGTGTTAGATGATCCTCCATAGTGTTAGATAATCCTCCATAGTGTTGATGATCCTCCATAGTGTTGATGATCCTCCATAGTGTTGGTGATCCTCCAAAGTGTTGATAATCCTCCATAGTGTTAGATGATCCTCCATAGTAGGTGATGATCCTCCATAGTGTTAGATGATCCCCCATAGTGTTAGATGATCCTCCATAGTGTTGATGATCCTCCATAGTGTTGATGATCCTCCATAGTGTTGATGATCCTCCATAGTGTTAGATGATCCTCCATAGTGTTAGATGATCCTCCATAGTGTTAGATGATCCTACATAGTGTTAAAAAATCCTCCATAGTGTTAGATGATCCTCCATAGTGTTGATGATCCTCCATAGTGTTGATGATCCTCCATAGTGTTGATGACGCTCCATAGTGTTGATGATCCTCCATAGTGTTGATGATCCTCCATAGTGTTAGATGATCCTCCATAGTGTTAGATGATCCTCCATAGTGTTAGATGATCCTCCATAGTGTTAGATAATCCTCCATAGTGTTGATGATCCTCCATAGTGTTGATGATCCTCCATAGTGTTGATGAACCTCCATAGTGTTGATGATCCTCCATAGTGTTGATGATCCTCCATAGTGTTAGATGATCCTCCATAGTGTTGATGATCCTCCATAGTGTTGATGATCCTCCATAGTGTTGATGATCCTCCATAGTGTTGATGACCCTCCATAGTGTTGATGACCCTCCATAGTGTTGATGATCCTCCATAGTGTTGATGATCCTCCATAGTGTTGATGATCCTCCATAGTGTTGATGATCCTCCATAGTGTTGATGATCCTCCATAGTGTTGATGATCCTCCATAGTGTTAGATGATCCTCCATAGTGTTAGATGGATCCTCCATAGTGTTAGATGATGCTCCATAGTGTTGATGATCCTCAATACTGTTGATGATCCTCCATAGTGTTGATGATCCTCAATAGTGTTGATGATCCTCCATAGTGTTAGATGATCCTCCATAGTGTTAGATGATCCTCCATAGTGTTGATGATCCTCCATAGTGTTGATGATCCTCCATAGTGTTGATGATCCTCCATAGTGTTGATGATCCTCCATAGTGTTGATGATCCTCCATAGTGTTAGATGATCCTCCATAGTGTTGATGATCCTCCATAGTGTTGGTGATCCTCCATAGTGTTAGATGATCCTCCATAGTGTTAGATGATCCTCCATAGTGTTAGATGATCCTCCATAGTGTTGATGATCCTCCATAGTGTTGATGATCCTCCATAGTGTTGATGATCCTCCATAGTGTTAGATGATCCTCCATAGTGTTAATGATCCTCCATAGTGTTGGTGATCCTCCATAGTGTTAGATGATCCTCCATAGTGTTAGATGATCCTCCATAGTGTTGATGATCCTCCATAGTGTTGATGATCCTCCATAGTGTTGATGATCCTCCATAGTGTTAGATGATCCTCCATAGTGTTAGATGATCCTCCATAGTGTTAGATAATCCTCCATAGTGTTGATGATCCTCCATAGTGTTGATGATCCTCCATAGTGTTGATGATCCTCCATAGTGTTGATGATCCTCCATAGTGTTAGATGATCCTCCATAGTGTTGATGATCCTCCATAGTGTTGGTGATCCTCCATAGTATTAGATGATCCTCCATAGTGTTAGATGATCCTCCATAGTGTTGATGATCCTCCATAGTGTTGATGATCCTCCATAGTGTTGATGATCCTCCATAGTGTTGATGATCCTCCATAGTGTTGATGATCCTCCATAGTGTTGATGATCCTCCATAGTGTTAGATGATCCTCCATAGTGTTGATGATCCTCCATAGTGTTAGATGATCCTCCATAGTGTTGATGATCCTCAATACTGTTGATGATCCTCCATAGTGTTGATGATCCTCCATAGTGTTGATGATCCTCCATAGTGTTAGATGATCCTCCATAGTGTTAGATGATCCTCCATAGTGTTGATGATCCTCCATAGTGTTGATGATCCTCCATAGTGTTGATGATCCTCCATAGTGTTAGATGATCCTCCATAGTGTTGATGATCCTCCATAGTGTTGGTGATCCTCCATAGTGTTAGATGATCCTCCATAGTGTTAGATGATCCTCCATAGTGTTAGATGATCCTCCATAGTGTTGATGATCCTCCATAGTGTTGATGATCCTCCATAGTGTTGATGATCCTCCATAGTGTTGATGATCCTCCATAGTGTTAGATGATCCTCTATAGTGTTAGATGATCCTCCATAGTGTTAGATGATCCTCCATAGTGTTGATGATCCTCCATAGTGTTGATGATCCTCCATAGTGTTGATGATCCTCCATAGTGTTAGATGATCCTCCATAGTGTTAATGATCCTCCATAGTGTTGGTGATCCTCCATAGTGTTAGATGATCCTCCATAGTGTTAGATGATCCTCCATAGTGTTAGATGATCCTCCATAGTGTTGATGATCCTCCATAGTGTTGATGATCCTCCATAGTGTTGATGATCCTCCATAGTGTTAGATGATCCTCCATAGTGTTAGATGATCCTCCATAGT
Source organism: Salmo salar (assembly GCF_965601325.2). Lineage (NCBI taxonomy): Eukaryota > Metazoa > Chordata > Actinopteri > Salmoniformes > Salmonidae > Salmo > Salmo salar. Next base: position 15,082,726 of record NC_138295.1, read on the forward strand.
GTTAGATAATCCTCCATAGTGTTGATGATCCTCCATACTGTTGATGATCCTCCATAGTGTTGATGATACTCCATAGTGTTGGTGATCCTCCATAGTGTTAGATGATCCTCCATAGTGTTAGATGATCCTCCATAGTGTTAGATGATCCTCCATAGTGTTGATGATCCTCCATAGTGTTGTTAATCCTCCATAGTGTTGATGATCCTCCATAGTGTTGATGATCCTCCATAGTGTTAGATGATCCTCTATAGTGTTAGATGATCCTCCATAGTGTTAGATGATCCTCCATAGTGTTGATGATCCTCCATAGTGTTGATGATCCTCCATAGTGTTGATGATCCTCCATAGTGTTAGATGATCCTCCATAGTGTTAATGATCCTCCATAGTGTTGGTGATCCTCCATAGTGTTAGATGATCCTCCATAGTGTTAGATGATCCTCCATAGTGTTAGATGATCCTCCATAGTGTTGATGATCCTCCATAGTGTTGATGATCCTCCATAGTGTTAGATGATCCTCCATAGTGTTAGATGATCCTCCATAGTGTTAGATAATCCTCCATAGTGTTGATGATCCTCCATAGTGTTGATGATCCTCCATAGTGTTGATGATCCTCCATAGTGTTGATGATCCTCCATAGTGTTAGATGATCCTCCATAGTGTTGATGCTCCTCCATAGTGTTGGTGATCCTCCATAGTGTTAGATGATCCTCCATAGTGTTAGATGATCCTCCATAGTCTTGATGATCCTCCATAGTGTTTGATGATCCTCCATAGTGTTGATGATCCTCCATAGTGTTGATGATCCTCCATAGTGGTGATGATCCTCCATAGTGTTGATAATCCTCCATAGTGTTAGATGATCCTCCATAGTGTTAGATGATCCTCCATAGTGTTAGATGATCCTCCATAGTGTTGATGATCCTCCATAGTGTTGATGATCCTCCATAGTGTTAGATGATCCTCCATAGTGTTGATGCTCCTCCATAGTGTTGGTGATCCTCCATAGTGTTAGATGATCCTCCATAGTGTTAGATGATCCTCCATAGTGTTGATGATCCTCCATAGTGTTTGATGATCCTCCATAGTGTTGATGATCCTCCATAGTGTTGATGATCCTCCATAGTGGTGATGATCCTCCATAGTGTTGATAATCCTCCATAGTGTTAGATGATCCTCCATAGTGTTAGATGATCCTCCATAGTGTTAGATGATCCTCCATAGTGTTGATGATCCTCCATAGTGTTGATGATCCTCCATAGTGTTGATGATCCTCCATAGTGTTAGATGATCCTCCATAGTGTTAATGATCCTCCATAGTGTTGGTGATCCTCCATAGTGTTAGATGATCCTCCATAGTGTTAGATGATCCTCCATAGTGTTAGATGATCCTCCATAGTGTTAGATGATCCTCCATAGTGTTGATGATCCTCCATAGTGTTGATGATCCTCCATAGTGTTGATGATCCTCCATAGTGTTGATGATCCTCCATAGTGTTAGATGATCCTCTATAGTGTTAGATGATCCTCCATAGTGTTAGATGATCCTCCATAGTGTTGATGATCCTCCATAGTGTTGATGATCCTCCATAGTGTTGATGATCCTCCATAGTGTTAGATGATCCTCCATAGTGTTAATGATCCTCCATAGTGTTGGTGATCCTCCATAGTGTTAGATGATCCTCCATAGTGTTAGATGATCCTCCATAGTGTTAGATGATCCTCCATAGTGTTGATGATCCTCCATAGTGTTGATGATCCTCCATAGTGTTGATGATCCTCCATAGTGTTAGATGATCCTCCATAGTGTTAGATGATCCTCCATAGTGTTAGATAATCCTCCATAGTGTTGATGATCCTCCATACTGTTGATGATCCTCCATAGTGTTGATGATCCTCCATAGTGTTGATGATCCTCCATAGTGTTAGATGATCCTCCATAGTGTTGATGCTCCTCCATAGTGTTGGTGATCCTCCATAGTGTTAGATGATCCTCCATAGTGTTAGATGATCCTCCATAGTGTTGATGATCCTCCATAGTGTTTGATGATCCTCCATAGTGTTGATGATCCTCCATAGTGTTGATGATCCTCCATAGTGTTGATGATCCTCCATAGTGGTGATGATCCTCCATAGTGTTGATAATCCTCCATAGTGTTAGATGATCCTCCATAGTGTTAGATGATCCTCCATAGTGTTAGATGATCCTCCATAGTGTTGATGATCCTCCATAGTGTTGATGATCCTCCATAGTGTTGATGATCCTCCATAGAGTTAGATGATCCTCCATAGTGTTAATGATCCTCCATAGTGTTGGTGATCCTCCATAGTGTTAGATGATCCTCCATAGTGTTAGATGATCCTCCATAGTGTTGATGATCCTCCATAGTGTTGATGATCCTCCATAGTGTTGATGATCCTCCATAGTGTTAGATGATCCTCCATAGTGTTAGATGATCCTCCATAGTGTTAGATAATCCTCCATAGTGTTGATGATCCTCCATACTGTTGATGATCCTCCATAGTGTTAGATGATCCTCCATAGTGTTGATGATCCTCCATAGTGTTGGTGATCCTCCATAGTGTTAGATGATCCTCCATAGTGTTAGATGATCCTCCATAGTGTTGATGATCCTCCATAGTGTTTGATGATCCTCCATAGTGTTGATGATCCTCCATAGTGTTGATGATCCTCCATAGTGTTGATGATCCTCCATAGTGTTAGATGATACTCCATAGTGTTAGATGATCCTCCATAGTGTTAGATGATCCTCCATAGTGTTGATGATCCTCCATAGTGTTGATGATCCTCCATAGTGTTGATGATCCTCCATAGTGTTGGTGATCCTCCATAGTGTTAGATGATCCTCCATAGTGTTAGATGATCCTCCATAGTGTTGATGATCCTCCATAGTGTTGATGATCCTCCATAGTGTTGATGATCCTCCATAGTGTTAGATGATCCTCCATAGTGTTAGATGATCCTCCATAGTGTTAGATAATCCTCCATAGTGTTGATGATCCTCCATACTGTTGATGATCCTCCATAGGGTTGATGATCCTCCATAGTGTTGATGATCCTCCATAGTGTTAGATGATCCTCCATAGTGTTAGATGATCCTCCATAGTGTTAGATGATCCTCCATAGTGGGTGATGATCCTCCATAGTGTTGATGATCCTCCATAGTGTTAGATGATCCTCCATAGTGTTAGATGATCCTCCATAGTGTTAGATAATCCTCCATAGTGTTGATGATCCTCCATACTGTTGATGATCCTCCATAGTGTTGATGATCCTCCATAGTGTTGATGATCCTCCATAGTGTTAGATGATCCTCCATAGTGTTAGATGATCCTCCATAGTGTTAGATGATCCTCCATAGTGGGTGATGATCCTCCATAGTGTTAGATGATCCCCCATAGTGTTAGATGATCCTCCATAGTGTTAGATGATCCTCCATAGTGTTAAATGATCCTCCATAGTGTTAGATGATCCTCCATAGTGTTAGATGATCCTCCATAGTGTTGATGATCCTCCATAGTGTTTGATGATCCTCCATAGTGTTGATGATCCTCCATAGTGTTGATGATCCTCCATAGTGTTGATGATCCTCCATAGTGTTAGATGATCCTCCATAGTGTTAGATGATCCTCTATAGTGTTAGATGATCCTCCATAGTGTTAGATAATCCTCCATAGTGTTGATGATCCTCCATAGTGTTGATGATCCTCCATAGTGTTGGTGATCCTCCAAAGTGTTGATAATCCTCCATAGTGTTAGATGATCCTCCATAGTAGGTGATGATCCTCCATAGTGTTAGATGATCCCCCATAGTGTTAGATGATCCTCCATAGTGTTTGATGATCCTCCATAGTGTTAGATGATCCTCCATAGTGTTGATGATCCTCCATTGTGTTAGATAATACTCCATAGTGTTGATGATCCTCCATAGTGTTTATGATCCTCCATAGTGTTGATGATCCTCCATAGTGTTGATGATCCTCCATAGTGTTGATGATCCTCCATAGTGTTAGATGATCCTCCATAGTGTTAGATGATCCTCCATAGTGTTAGATAATCCTCCATAGTGTTGATGATCCTCCATAGTGTTGATGATCCTCCATAGTGTTGATGATCCTCCATAGTGTTGATGATCCTCCATAGTGTTAGTTGATCCTCCATAGTGTTAGATGATCCTCCATAGTGTTGGTGATCCTCCATAGTGTTAGATGATCCTCCATAGTTGTGATGATCCTCCATAGTGTTGATGATCCTCCATAGTGTTAGATGATCCTCCATAGTGTTAGATGATCCTCCATAGTGTTGATGATCCTCCATAGTGTTGGTGATCCTCCATAGTGTTAGATGATCCTCCATAGTGTTAGATGATCCTCCATAGTGTTGATGATCCTCCATAGTGTTGATGATCCTCCATAGTGTTAGATGATCCTCCATAGTGTTGATGATCCTCCATAGTGTTGATGATCCTCCATAGTGTTGATGATCCTCCATAGTGTTGATGACCCTCCATAGTGTTGATGACCCTCCATAGTGTTGATGATCCTCCATAGTGTTAGATGATCCTCCATAGTGTTAGATGATCCTCCATAGTGTTAGATGATCCTCCATAGTGTTGATGATCCTCCATAGTGTTAGATGATCCTCCATAGTGTTGATGCTCCTCCATAGTGTTGGTGATCCTCCATAGTGTTAGATGATCCTCCATAGTGTTAGATGATCCTCCATAGTGTTGATGATCCTCCATAGTGTTTGATGATCCTCCATAGTGTTGATGATCCTCCATAGTGGTGATGATCCTCCATAGTGTTGATAATCCTCCATAGTGTTAGATGATCCTCCATAGTGTTAGATGATCCTCCATAGTGTTAGATGATCCTCCATAGTGTTGATGATCCTCCATAGTGTTGATGATCCTCCATAGTGTTGATGATCCTCCATAGTGTTGATGATCCTCCATAGTGTTAGATGATCCTCCATAGTGTTAATGATCCTCCATAGTGTTGGTGATCCTCCATAGTGTTAGATGATCCTCCATAGTGTTAGATGATCCTCCATAGTGTTAGATGATCCTCCATAGTGTTGATGATCCTCCATAGTGTTGATGATCCTCCATAGTGTTGATGATCCTCCATAGTGTTAGATGATCCTCCATAGTGTTAGATGATCCTCCATAGTGTTAGATAATCCTCCATAGTGTTGATGATCCTCCATACTGTTGATGATCCTCCATAGTGTTGATGATCCTCCATAGTGTTAGATGATCCTCCATAGTGTTGATGATCCTCCATAGTGTTGGTGATCCTCCATAGTGTTAGATGATCCTCCATAGTGTTAGATGATCCTCCATAGTGTTGATGATCCTCCATAGTGTTTGATGATCCTCCATAGTGTTGATGATCCTCCATAGTGTTGATGATCCTCCATAGTGTTGATGATCCTCCATAGTGTTGATGGTCCTCCATAGTGTTAGATGATACTCCATAGTGTTAGATAATCCTCCATAGTGTTAGATGATCCTCCATAGTGTTGATGATCCTCCATAGTGTTGATGATCCTCCATAGTGTTGATGATCCTCCATAGTGTTGGTGATCCTCCATAGTGTTAGATGATCCTCCATAGTGTTAGATGATCCTCCATAGTGTTGATGATCCTCCATAGTGTTGATGATCCTCCATAGTGTTGATGATCCTCCATAGTGTTAGATGATCCTCCATAGTGTTAGATGATCCTCCATAGTGTTAGATAATCCTCCATAGTGTTGATGATCCTCCATACTGTTGATGATCCTCCATAGTGTTGATGATCCTCCATAGTGTTGATGATCCTCCATAGTGTTAGATGATCCTCCATAGTGTTAGATGATCCTCCATAGTGTTAGATGATCCTCCATAGTGGATGATGATCCTCCATAGTGTTAGATGATCCCCCATAGTGTTAGATGATCCTCCATAGTGTTAGATGATCCTCCATAGTGTTAAATGATCCTCCATAGTGTTAGATGATCCTCCATAGTGTTGATGATCCTCCATAGTGTTTGATGATCCTCCATAGTGTTGATGATCCTCCATAGTGTTGATGATCCTCCATAGTGTTAGATGATCCTCCATAGTGTTAGATGATCCTCCATAGTGTTAGATGATCCTCCATAGTGTTAGATAATCCTCCATAGTGTTGATGATCCTCCATAGTGTTGATGATCCTCCATAGTGTTGGTGATCCTCCAAAGTGTTGATAATCCTCCATAGTGTTAGATGATCCTCCATAGTAGGTGATGATCCTCCATAGTGTTAGATGATCCCCCATAGTGTTAGATGATCCTCCATAGTGTTTGATGATCCTCCATAGTGTTAGATGATCCTCCATAGTGTTGATGATCCTCCATTGTGTTAGATAATCCTCCATAGTGTTGATGATCCTCCATAGTGTTGATGATCCTCCATAGTGTTGATGATCCTCCATAGTGTTGATGATCCTCCATAGTGTTAGATGATCCTCCATAGTGTTAGATGATCCTCCATAGTGTTAGATAATCCTCCATAGTGTTGATGATCCTCCATAGTGTTGATGATCCTCCATAGTGTTGATGATCCTCCATAGTGTTGATGATCCTCCATAGTGTTAGTTGATCCTCCATAGTGTTAGATGATCCTCCATAGTGTTGGTGATCCTCCATAGTGTTAGATGATCCTCCATAGTTGTGATGATCCTCCATAGTGTTGATGATCCTCCATAGTGTTAGATGATCCTCCATAGTGTTAGATGATCCTCCATAGTGTTGATGATCCTCCATAGTTTTGGTTATCCTCCATAGTGTTAGATGATCCTCCATAGTGTTAGATGATCCTCCATAGTGTTGATGATCCTCCATAGTGTTGATGATCCTCCATAGTGTTAGATGATCTTCCATAGTGTTGATGATCCTCCATAGTGTTGATGATCCTCCATAGTGTTGATGATCCTCCATAGTGTTGATGACCCTCCATAGTGTTGATGACCCTCCATAGTGTTAGATGATCCTCCATAGTGTTAGATGATCCTCCATAGTGTTAGATGATCCTCCATAGTGTTGATGATCCTCCATAGTGTTTGATGATCCTCCATAGTGTTGATGATCCTCCATAGTGTTGATGATCCTCCATAGTGTTGATGATCCTCCATAGTGTTAGATGATCCTCCATAGTGTTGGTGATCCTCCATAGTGTTAGATGATCCTCCATAGTTGTGATGATCCTCCATAGTGTTGATGATCCTCCATAGTGTTAGATGATCCTCCATAGTGTTAGATGATCCTCCATAGTGTTGATGATCCTCCATAGTGTTGGTGATCCTCCATAGTGTTAGATGATCCTCCATAGTGTTAGATGATCCTCCATAGTGTTGATGATCCTCCATAGTGTTGATGATCCTCCATAGTGTTAGATGATCTTCCATAGTGTTGATGATCCTCCATAGTGTTGATGATCCTCCATAGTGTTGATGATCCTCCATAGTGTTGATGACCCTCCATAGTGTTGATGACCCTCCATAGTGTTGATGATCCTCCATAGTGTTAGATGATCCTCCATAGTGTTAGATGATCCTCCATAGTGTTAGATGATCCTCCATAGTGATGATGATCCTCCATAGTGTTTGATGATCCTCCATAGTGTTGATGATCCTCCATAGTGTTGATGATCCTCCATAGTGTTGATGATCCTCCATAGTGTTGATGATCCTCCATAGTGTTGATGATCCTCCATAGTGTTAGATGATACTCCATAGTGTTAGATAATCCTCCATAGTGTTAGATGATCCTCCATAGTGTTGATGATCCTCCATAGTGTTGATGATCCTCCATAGTGTTGATGATCCTCCATAGTGTTGGTGATCCTCCATAGTGTTAGATGATCCTCCATAGTGTTAGATGATCCTCCATAGTGTTGATGATCCTCCATAGTGTTGATGATCCTCCATAGTGTTGATGATCCTCCATAGTGTTAGATGATCCTCCGTAGTGTTAGATGATCCTCCGTAGTGTTAGATAATCCTCCATAGTGTTGATGATCCTCCATAGTGTTTGATGATCCTCCATAGTGTTAGATGATCCTCCATAGTGTTAGATGATCCTCCATAGTGTTGGTGATCCTCCATAGTGTTAGATGATCCTCCATAGTTGTGATGATCCTCCATAGTGTTGATGATCCTCCATAGTGTTAGATGATCCTCCATAGTGTTAGATGATCCTCCATAGTGTTGATGATCCTCCATAGTGTTGGTGATCCTCCATAGTGTTAGATGATCCTCCATAGTGTTAGATGATCCTCCATAGTGTTGATGATCCTCCATAGTGTTGATGATCCTCCATAGTGTTAGATGATCTTCCATAGTGTTGATGATCCTCCATAGTGTTGATGATCCTCCATAGTGTTGATGATCCTCCATAGTGTTGATGACCCTCCATAGTGTTGATGATCCTCCATAGTGTTAGATGATCCTCCATAGTGTTAGATGATCCTCCATAGTGTTAGATGATCCTCCATAGTGTTAGATAATCCTCCATAGTGTTGATGATCCTCCATAGTGTTGATGATCCTCCATAGTGTTGGTGATCCTCCAAAGTGTTGATAATCCTCCATAGTGTTAGATGATCCTCCATAGTAGGTGATGATCCTCCATAGTGTTAGATGATCCCCCATAGTGTTAGATGATCCTCCATAGTGTTTGATGATCCTCCATAGTGTTAGATGATCCTCCATAGTGTTGATGATCCTCCATTGTGTTAGATAATCCTCCATAGTGTTGATGATCCTCCATAGTGTTGATGATCCTCCATAGTGTTGATGATCCTCCATAGTGTTGATGATCCTCCATAGTGTTAGATGATCCTCCATAGTGTTAGATGATCCTCCATAGTGTTAGATAATCCTCCATAGTGTTGATGATCCTCCATAGTGTTGATGATCCTCCATAGTGTTGATGATCCTCCATAGTGTTGATGATCCTCCATAGTGTTAGTTGATCCTCCATAGTGTTAGATGATCCTCCATAGTGTTGGTGATCCTCCATAGTGTTAGATGATCCTCCATAGTTGTGATGATCCTCCATAGTGTTGATGATCCTCCATAGTGTTAGATGATCCTCCATAGTGTTAGATGATCCTCCATAGTGTTGATGATCCTCCATAGTGTTGGTGATCCTCCATAGTGTTAGATGATCCTCCATAGTGTTAGATGATCCTCCATAGTGTTGATGATCCTCCATAGTGTTGATGATCCTCCATAGTGTTAGATGATCTTCCATAGTGTTGATGATCCTCCATAGTGTTGATGATCCTCCATAGTGTTGATGATCCTCCATAGTGTTGATGACCCTCCATAGTGTTGATGACCCTCCATAGTGTTAGATGATCCTCCATAGTGTTAGATGATCCTCCATAGTGTTAGATGATCCTCCATAGTGTTGATGATCCTCCATAGTGTTTGATGATCCTCCATAGTGTTGATGATCCTCCATAGTGTTGATGATCCTCCATAGTGTTGATGATCCTCCATAGTGTTAGATGATCCTCCATAGTGTTGGTGATCCTCCATAGTGTTAGATGATCCTCCATAGTTGTGATGATCCTCCATAGTGTTGATGATCCTCCATAGTGTTAGATGATCCTCCATAGTGTTAGATGATCCTCCATAGTGTTGATGATCCTCCATAGTGTTGGTGATCCTCCATAGTGTTAGATGATCCTCCATAGTGTTAGATGATCCTCCATAGTGTTGATGATCCTCCATAGTGTTGATGATCCTCCATAGTGTTAGATGATCTTCCATAGTGTTGATGATCCTCCATAGTGTTGATGATCCTCCATAGTGTTGATGATCCTCCATAGTGTTGATGACCCTCCATAGTGTTGATGACCCTCCATAGTGTTGATGATCCTCCATAGTGTTAGATGATCCTCCATAGTGTTAGATGATCCTCCATAGTGTTAGATGATCCTCCATAGTGATGATGATCCTCCATAGTGTTTGATGATCCTCCATAGTGTTGATGATCCTCCATAGTGTTGATGATCCTCCATAGTGTTGATGATCCTCCATAGTGTTGATGATCCTCCATAGTGTTGATGATCCTCCATAGTGTTAGATGATACTCCATAGTGTTAGATAATCCTCCATAGTGTTAGATGATCCTCCATAGTGTTGATGATCCTCCATAGTGTTGATGATCCTCCATAGTGTTGATGATCCTCCATAGTGTTGGTGATCCTCCATAGTGTTAGATGATCCTCCATAGTGTTAGATGATCCTCCATAGTGTTGATGATCCTCCATAGTGTTGATGATCCTCCATAGTGTTGATGATCCTCCATAGTGTTAGATGATCCTCCGTAGTGTTAGATGATCCTCCGTAGTGTTAGATAATCCTCCATAGTGTTGATGATCCTCCATAGTGTTTGATGATCCTCCATAGTGTTAGATGATCCTCCATAGTGTTAGATGATCCTCCATAGTGTTGGTGATCCTCCATAGTGTTAGATGATCCTCCATAGTTGTGATGATCCTCCATAGTGTTGATGATCCTCCATAGTGTTAGATGATCCTCCATAGTGTTAGATGATCCTCCATAGTGTTGATGATCCTCCATAGTGTTGGTGATCCTCCATAGTGTTAGATGATCCTCCATAGTGTTAGATGATCCTCCATAGTGTTGATGATCCTCCATAGTGTTGATGATCCTCCATAGTGTTAGATGATCTTCCATAGTGTTGATGATCCTCCATAGTGTTGATGATCCTCCATAGTGTTGATGATCCTCCATAGTGTTGATGACCCTCCATAGTGTTGATGATCCTCCATAGTGTTAGATGATCCTCCATAGTGTTAGATGATCCTCCATAGTGTTAGATGATCCTCCATAGTGTTGATGATCCTCCATAGTGTTTGATGATCCTCCATAGTGTTGATGATCCTCCATAGTGTTGATGATCCTCCATAGTGTTAGATGATCCTCCATAGTGTTGGTGATCCTCCATAGTGTTAGATGATCCTCCATAGTTGTGATGATCCTCCATAGTGTTGATGATCCTCCATAGTGTTAGATGATCCTCCATAGTGTTAGATGATCCTCCATAGTGTTGATGATCCTCCATAGTGTTAGATGATCCTCCATAGTGTTAGATGATCCTCCATAGTGTTAGATAATCCTCCATAGTGTTGATGATCCTCCATACTGTTGATGATCCTCCATAGTGTTGATGATCCTCCATAGTGTTGATGATCCTCCATAGTGTTAGATGATCCTCCATAGTGTTAGATGATCCTCCATAGTGTTAGATGATCCTCCATAGTGGATGATGATCCTCCATAGTGTTAGATGATCCCCCATAGTGTTAGATGATCCTCCATAGTGTTAGATGATCCTCCATAGTGTTAAATGATCCTCCATAGTGTTAGATGATCCTCCATAGTGTTAGATGATCCTCCATAGTGTTGATGATCCTCCATAGTGTTTGATGATCCTCCATAGTGTTGATGATCCTCCATAGTGTTGATGATCCTCCATAGTGTTAGATGATCCTCCATAGTGTTAGATGATCCTCCATAGTGTTAGATGATCCTCCATAGTGTTAGATAATCCTCCATAGTGTTGATGATCCTCCATAGTGTTGATGATCCTCCATAGTGTTGGTGATCCTCCAAAGTGTTGATAATCCTCCATAGTGTTAGATGATCCTCCATAGTAGGTGATGATCCTCCATAGTGTTAGATGATCCCCCATAGTGTTAGATGATCCTCCATAGTGTTTGATGATCCTCCATAGTGTTAGATGATCCTCCATAGTGTTGATGATCCTCCATTGTGTTAGATAATCCTCCATAGTGTTGATGATCCTCCATAGTGTTGATGATCCTCCATAGTGTTGATGATCCTCCATAGTGTTGATGATCCTCCATAGTGTTAGATGATCCTCCATAGTGTTAGATGATCCTCCATAGTGTTAGATAATCCTCCATAGTGTTGATGATCCTCCATAGTGTTGATGATCCTCCATAGTGTTGATGATCCTCCATAGTGTTGATGATCCTCCATAGTGTTAGTTGATCCTCCATAGTGTTAGATGATCCTCCATAGTGTTGGTGATCCTCCATAGTGTTAGATGATCCTCCATAGTTGTGATGATCCTCCATAGTGTTGATGATCCTCCATAGTGTTAGATGATCCTCCATAGTGTTAGATGATCCTCCATAGTGTTGATGATCCTCCATAGTGTTGGTGATCCTCCATAGTGTTAGATGATCCTCCATAGTGTTAGATGATCCTCCATAGTGTTGATGATCCTCCATAGTGTTGATGATACTCCATAGTGTTAGATGATCTTCCATAGTGTTGATGATCCTCCATAGTGTTGATGATCCTCCATAGTGTTGATGATCCTCCATAGTGTTGATGACCCTCCATAGTGTTGATGACCCTCCATAGTGTTAGATGATCATCCATAGTGTTAGATGATCCTCCATAGTGTTAGATGATCCTCCATAGTGTTGATGATCCTCCATAGTGTTTGATGATCCTCCATAGTGTTGATGATCCTCCATAGTGTTGATGATCCTCCATAGTGTTAGATGATCCTCCATAGTGTTGGTGATCCTCCATAGTGTTAGATGATCCTCCATAGTTGTGATGATCCTCCATAGTGTTGATGATCCTCCATAGTGTTAGATGATCCTCCATAGTGTTAGATGATCCTCCATAGTGTTGATGATCCTCCATAGTGTTGGTGATCCTCCATAGTGTTAGATGATCCTCCATAGTGTTAGATGATCCTCCATAGTGTTGATGATCCTCCATAGTGTTGATGATCCTCCATAGTGTTAGATGATCTTCCATAGTGTTGATGATCCTCCATAGTGTTGATGATCCTCCATAGTGTTGATGATCCTCCATAGTGTTGATGACCCTCCATAGTGTTGATGACCCTCCATAGTGTTGATGATCCTCCATAGTGTTAGATGATCCTCCATAGTGTTAGATGATCCTCCATAGTGTTAGATGATCCTCCATAGTGATGATGATCCTCCATAGTGTTTGATGATCCTCCATAGTGTTGATGATCCTCCATAGTGTTGATGATCCTCCATAGTGTTGATGATCCTCCATAGTGTTGATGATCCTCCATAGTGTTGATGATCCTCCATAGTGTTAGATGATACTCCATAGTGTTAGATAATCCTCCATAGTGTTAGATGATCCTCCATAGTGTTGATGATCCTCCATAGTGTTGATGATCCTCCATAGTGTTGATGATCCTCCATAGTGTTGGTGATCCTCCATAGTGTTAGATGATCCTCCATAGTGTTAGATGATCCTCCATAGTGTTGATGATCCTCCATAGTGTTGATGATCCTCCATAGTGTTGATGATCCTCCATAGTGTTAGATGATCCTCCGTAGTGTTAGATGATCCTCCGTAGTGTTAGATAATCCTCCATAGTGTTGATGATCCTCCATAGTGTTTGATGATCCTCCATAGTGTTAGATGATCCTCCATAGTGTTAGATGATCCTCCATAGTGTTGGTGATCCTCCATAGTGTTAGATGATCCTCCATAGTTGTGATGATCCCCATAGTGTTGATGATCCTCCATAGTGTTAGATGATCCTCCATAGTGTTAGATGATCCTCCATAGTGTTGATGATCCTCCATAGTGTTGGTGATCCTCCATAGTGTTAGATGATCCTCCATAGTGTTAGATGATCCTCCATAGTGTTGATGATCCTCCATAGTGTTGATGATCCTCCATAGTGTTAGATGATCTTCCATAGTGTTGATGATCCTCCATAGTGTTGATGATCCTCCATAGTGTTGATGATCCTCCATAGTGTTGATGACCCTCCATAGTGTTGATGATCCTCCATAGTGTTAGATGATCCTCCATAGTGTTAGATGATCCTCCATAGTGTTAGATGATCCTCCATAGTGTTGATGATCCTCCATAGTGTTTGATGATCCTCCATAGTGTTGATGATCCTCCATAGTGTTGATGATCCTCCATAGTGTTAGATGATCCTCCATAGTGTTGGTGATCCTCCATAGTGTTAGATGATCCTCCATAGTTGTGATGATCCTCCATAGTGTTAGATGATCCCCCATAGTGTTAGATGATCCTCCATAGTGTTAGCTGATCCTCCATAGTGTTAAATGATCCTCCATAGTGTTGATGATCCTCCATTGTGTTAGATAATCCTCCATAGTGTTGATGATCCTCCATAGTGTTGATGATCCTCCATAGTGTTAGATGATCCTCCATAGTGTTGATGATCCTCCATAGTGTTGGTGATCCTCCATAGTGTTAGATGATCCTCCATAGTGTTTGATGATCCTCCATAGTGTTGATGATCCTCCATAGTGTTGATGATCCTCCATAGTGTTGATGATCCTCCATAGTGGTGATGATCCTCCATAGTGTTGATAATCCTCCATAGTGTTAGATGATCCTCCATAGTGTTAGATGATCCTCCATAGTGTTAGATGATCCTCCATAGTGTTGATGATCCTCCATAGTGTTGATGATCCTCCATAGTGTTGATGATCCTCCATAGTGTTAGATGATCCACCATAGTGTTAATGATCCTCCATAGTGTTGGTGATCCTCCATAGTGTTAGATGATCCTCCATAGTGTTAGATGATCCTCCATAGTGTTAGATGATCCTCCATAGTGTTGATGATCCTCCATAGTGTTGATGATCCTCCATAGTGTTGATGATCCTCCATAGTGTTAGATGATCCTCCATAGTGTTAGATGATCCTCCATAGTGTTAGATAATCCTCCATAGTGTTGATGATCCTCCATACTGTTGATGATCCTCCATAGTGTTGATGATCCTCCATAGTGTTGATGATCCTCCATAGTGTTAGATGATCCTCCATAGTGTTGATGATCCTCCATAGTGTTGGTGATCCTCCATAGTGTTAGATGATCCTCCATAGTGTTAGATGATCCTCCATAGTGTTGATGATCCTCCATAGTGTTTGATGATCCTCCATAGTGTTGATGATCCTCCATAGTGTTGATGATCCTCCATAGTGTTGATGATCCTCCATAGTGTTGATGATCCTCCATAGTGTTGATGATCCTCCATAGTGTTAGATGATACTCCATAGTGTTAGATAATCCTCCATAGTGTTAGATGATCCTCCATAGTGTTGATGATCCTCCATAGTGTTGATGATCCTCCATAGTGTTAGATGATCCTCCATAGTGTTAGATAATCCTCCATAGTGTTGATGATCCTCCATAGTGTTGATGATCCTCCATAGTGTTGATGATCCTCCATAGTGTTGATGATCCTCCATAGTGTTAGATGATCCTCTATAGTGTTAGATGATCCTCCATAGTGTTAGATGATCCTCCATAGTGTTGATGATCCTCCATAGTGTTGATGATCCTCCATAGTGTTGATGATCCTCCATAGTGTTAGATGATCCTCCATAGTGTTAATGATCCTCCATAGTGTTGGTGATCCTCCATAGTGTTAGATGATCCTCCATAGTGTTAGATGATCCTCCATAGTGTTAGATGATCCTCCATAGTGTTGATGATCCTCCATAGTGTTGATGATCCTCCATAGTGTTGATGATCCTCCATAGTGATAGATGATCCTCCATAGTGTTAGATGATCCTCCATAGTGTTAGATAATCCTCCATAGTGTTGATGATCCTCCATACTGTTGATGATCCTCCATAGTGTTGATGATCCTCCATAGTGTTGATGATCCTCCATAGTGTTAGATGATCCTCCATAGTGTTGATGCTCCTCCATAGTGTTGGTGATCCTCCATAGTGTTAGATGATCCTCCATAGTGTTGATGATCCTCCATAGTGTTTGATGATCCTCCATAGTGTTGATGATCCTCCATAGTGTTGATGATCCTCCATAGTGTTGATGATCCTCCATAGTGGTGATGATCCTCCATAGTGTTGATAATCCTCCATAGTGTTAGATGATCCTCCATAGTGTTAGATGATCCTCCATAGTGTTAGATGATCCTCCATAGTGTTGATGATCCTCCATAGTGTTGATGATCCTCCATAGTGTTGATGATCCTCCATAGTGTTGATGATCCTCCATAGTGATAGATGATCCTCCATAGTGTTAGATGATCCTCCATAGTGTTAGATAATCCTCCATAGTGTTGATGATCCTCCATACTGTTGATGATCCTCCATAGTGTTGATGATCCTCCATAGTGTTGATGATCCTCCATAGTGTTAGATGATCCTCCATAGTGTTGATGCTCCTCCATAGTGTTGGTGATCCTCCATAGTGTTAGATGATCCTCCATAGTGTTGATGATCCTCCATAGTGTTTGATGATCCTCCATAGTGTTGATGATCCTCCATAGTGTTGATGATCCTCCATAGTGTTGATGATCCTCCATAGTGGTGATGATCCTCCATAGTGTTGATAATCCTCCATAGTGTTAGATGATCCTCCATAGTGTTAGATGATCCTCCATAGTGTTAGATGATCCTCCATAGTGTTGATGATCCTCCATAGTGTTGATGATCCTCCATAGTGTTGATGATCCTCCATAGTGTTAGATGATACTCCATAGTGTTAGATAATCCTCCATAGTGTTAGATGATCCTCCATAGTGTTGATGATCCTCCATAGTGTTGATGATCCTCCATAGTGTTAGATGATCCTCCATAGTGATTGATAATCCTCCATAGTGTTGATGATCCTCCATAGTGTTGATGATCCTCCATAGTGTTGATGATCCTCCATAGTGTTGATGATCCTCCATAGTGTTAGATGATCCTCTATAGTGTTAGATGATCCTCCATAGTGTTAGATGATCCTCCATAGTGTTGATGATCCTCCATAGTGTTGGTGATCCTCCATAGTGTTAGATGATCCTCCATAGTGTTAGATGATCCTCCATAGTGTTGATGATCCTCCATAGTGTTTGATGATCCTCCATAGTGTTGATGATCCTCCATAGTGTTGATGATCCTCCATAGTGTTGATGATCCTCCATAGTGTTGATGATCCTCCATAGTGTTGATGATCCTCCATAGTGTTAGATGATACTCCATAGTGTTAGATAATCCTCCATAGTGTTAGATGATCCTCCATAGTGTTGATGATCCTCCATAGTGTTGATGATCCTCCATAGTGTTAGATGATCCTCCATAGTGTTAGATAATCCTCCATAGTGTTGATGATCCTCCATAGTGTTGATGATCCTCCATAGTGTTGATGATCCTCCATAGTGTTAGATGATCCTCTATAGTGTTAGATGATCCTCCATAGTGTTAGATGATCCTCCATAGTGTTGATGATCCTCCATAGTGTTGATGATCCTCCATAGTGTTGATGATCCTCCATAGTGTTAGATGATCCTCCATAGTGTTAATGATCCTCCATAGTGTTGGTGATCCTCCATAGTGTTAGATGATCCTCCATAGTGTTAGATGATCCTCCATAGTGTTAGATGATCCTCCATAGTGTTGATGATCCTCCATAGTGTTGATGATCCTCCATAGTGTTGATGATCCTCCATAGTGATAGATGATCCTCCATAGTGTTAGATGATCCTCCATAGTGTTAGATAATCCTCCATAGTGTTGATGATCCTCCATACTGTTGATGATCCTCCATAGTGTTGATGATCCTCCATAGTGTTGATGATCCTCCATAGTGTTAGATGATCCTCCATAGTGTTGATGCTCCTCCATAGTGTTGGTGATCCTCCATAGTGTTAGATGATCCTCCATAGTGTTGATGATCCTCCATAGTGTTTGATGATCCTCCATAGTGTTGATGATCCTCCATAGTGTTGATGATCCTCCATAGTGTTGATGATCCTCCATAGTGGTGATGATCCTCCATAGTGTTGATAATCCTCCATAGTGTTAGATGATCCTCCATAGTGTTAGATGATCCTCCATAGTGTTAGATGATCCTCCATAGTGTTGATGATCCTCCATAGTGTTGATGATCCTCCATAGTGTTGATGATCCTCCATAGTGTTAGATGATACTCCATAGTGTTAGATAATCCTCCATAGTGTTAGATGATCCTCCATAGTGTTGATGATCCTCCATAGTGTTGATGATCCTCCATAGTGTTAGATGATCCTCCATAGTGATTGATAATCCTCCATAGTGTTGATGATCCTCCATAGTGTTGATGATCCTCCATAGTGTTGATGATCCTCCATAGTGTTGATGATCCTCCATAGTGTTGATGATCCTCCATAGTGTTAGATGATACTCCATAGTGTTAGATAATCCTCCATAGTGTTAGATGATCCTCCATAGTGTTGATGATCCTCCATAGTGTTGATGATCCTCCATAGTGTTAGATGATCCTCCATAGTGTTAGATAATCCTCCATAGTGTTGATGATCCTCCATAGTGTTGATGATCCTCCATAGTGTTGATGATCCTCCATAGTGTTGATGATCCTCCATAGTGTTAGATGATCCTCTATAGTGTTAGATGATCCTCCATAGTGTTAGATGATCCTCCATAGTGTTGATGATCCTCCATAGTGTTGATGATCCTCCATAGTGTTGATGATCCTCCATAGTGTTAGATGATCCTCCATAGTGTTAATGATCCTCCATAGTGTTGGTGATCCTCCATAGTGTTAGATGATCCTCCATAGTGTTAGATGATCCTCCATAGTGTTAGATGATCCTCCATAGTGTTGATGATCCTCCATAGTGTTGATGATCCTCCATAGTGTTGATGATCCTCCATAGTGATAGATGATCCTCCATAGTGTTAGATGATCCTCCATAGTGTTAGATAATCCTCCATAGTGTTGATGATCCTCCATACTGTTGATGATCCTCCATAGTGTTGATGATCCTCCATAGTGTTGATGATCCTCCATAGTGTTAGATGATCCTCCATAGTGTTGATGCTCCTCCATAGTGTTGGTGATCCTCCATAGTGTTAGATGATCCTCCATAGTGTTGATGATCCTCCATAGTGTTTGATGATCCTCCATAGTGTTGATGATCCTCCATAGTGTTGATGATCCTCCATAGTGTTGATGATCCTCCATAGTGGTGATGATCCTCCATAGTGTTGATAATCCTCCATAGTGTTAGATGATCCTCCATAGTGTTAGATGATCCTCCATAGTGTTAGATGATCCTCCATAGTGTTGATGATCCTCCATAGTGTTGATGATCCTCCATAGTGTTGATGATCCTCCATAGTGTTAGATGATACTCCATAGTGTTAGATAATCCTCCATAGTGTTAGATGATCCTCCATAGTGTTGATGATCCTCCATAGTGTTGATGATCCTCCATAGTGTTAGATGATCCTCCATAGTGATTGATAATCCTCCATAGTGTTGATGATCCTCCATAGTGTTGATGATCCTCCATAGTGTTGATGATCCTCCATAGTGTTGATGATCCTCCATAGTGTTAGATGATCCTCTATAGTGTTAGATGATCCTCCATAGTGTTAGATGATCCTCCATAGTGTTGATGATCCTCCATAGTGTTGGTGATCCTCCATAGTGTTAGATGATCCTCCATAGTGTTAGATGATCCTCCATAGTGTTGATGATCCTCCATAGTGTTTGATGATCCTCCATAGTGTTGATGATCCTCCATAGTGTTGATGATCCTCCATAGTGTTGATGATCCTCCATAGTGTTGATGATCCTCCATAGTGTTGATGATCCTCCATAGTGTTAGATGATACTCCATAGTGTTAGATAATCCTCCATAGTGTTAGATGATCCTCCATAGTGTTGATGATCCTCCATAGTGTTGATGATCCTCCATAGTGTTAGATGATCCTCCATAGTGTTAGATAATCCTCCATAGTGTTGATGATCCTCCATAGTGTTGATGATCCTCCATAGTGTTGATGATCCTCCATAGTGTTAGATGATCCTCTATAGTGTTAGATGATCCTCCATAGTGTTAGATGATCCTCCATAGTGTTGATGATCCTCCATAGTGTTGATGATCCTCCATAGTGTTGATGATCCTCCATAGTGTTAGATGATCCTCCATAGTGTTAATGATCCTCCATAGTGTTGGTGATCCTCCATAGTGTTAGATGATCCTCCATAGTGTTAGATGATCCTCCATAGTGTTAGATGATCCTCCATAGTGTTGATGATCCTCCATAGTGTTGATGATCCTCCATAGTGTTGATGATCCTCCATAGTGATAGATGATCCTCCATAGTGTTAGATGATCCTCCATAGTGTTAGATAATCCTCCATAGTGTTGATGATCCTCCATACTGTTGATGATCCTCCATAGTGTTGATGATCCTCCATAGTGTTGATGATCCTCCATAGTGTTAGATGATCCTCCATAGTGTTGATGCTCCTCCATAGTGTTGGTGATCCTCCATAGTGTTAGATGATCCTCCATAGTGTTGATGATCCTCCATAGTGTTTGATGATCCTCCATAGTGTTGATGATCCTCCATAGTGTTGATGATCCTCCATAGTGTTGATGATCCTCCATAGTGGTGATGATCCTCCATAGTGTTGATAATCCTCCATAGTGTTAGATGATCCTCCATAGTGTTAGATGATCCTCCATAGTGTTAGATGATCCTCCATAGTGTTGATGATCCTCCATAGTGTTGATGATCCTCCATAGTGTTGATGATCCTCCATAGTGTTAGATGATACTCCATAGTGTTAGATAATCCTCCATAGTGTTAGATGATCCTCCATAGTGTTGATGATCCTCCATAGTGTTGATGATCCTCCATAGTGTTAGATGATCCTCCATAGTGATTGATAATCCTCCATAGTGTTGATGATCCTCCATAGTGTTGATGATCCTCCATAGTGTTGATGATCCTCCATAGTGTTGATGATCCTCCATAGTGTTAGATGATCCTCTATAGTGTTAGATGATCCTCCATAGTGTTAGATGATCCTCCATAGTGTTGATGATCCTCCATAGTGTTGATGATCCTCCATAGTGTTGATGATCCTCCATAGTGTTAGATGATCCTCCATAGTGTTAGTGATCCTCCATAGTGTTGGTGATCCTCCATAGTGTTGGTGATCCTCCATAGTGTTAGATGATCCTCCATAGTGTTAGATGATCCTCCATAGTGTTGATGATCCTCCATAGTGTTGATGATCCTCCATAGTGTTGATGATCCTCCATAGTGTTGATGATCCTCCATAGTGTTAGATGATCCTCCATAGTGTTAGATAATCCTCCATAGTGTTAGATAATCCTCCATACTGTTGATGATCCTCCATAGTGTTGATGATCCTCCATAGTGTTGATGATCCTCCATAGTGTTAGATGATCCTCCATAGTGTTGATGCTCCTCCATAGTGTTGGTGATCCTCCATAGTGTTAGATGATCCTCCATAGTGTTGATGATCCTCCATAGTGTTTGATGATCCTCCATAGTGTTGATGATCCTCCATAGTGTTGATGATCCTCCATAGTGTTGATGATCCTCCATAGTGGTGATGATCCTCCATAGTGTTGATAATCCTCCATAGTGTTAGATGATCCTCCATAGTGTTAGATGATCCTCCATAGTGTTAGATGATCCTCCATAGTGTTGATGATCCTCCATAGTGTTGATGATCCTCCATAGTGTTGATGATCCTCCATAGTGTTGATGATCCTCCATAGTGCTGATGATCCTCCATAGTGTTAGATGATCCTCCATAGTGTTAATGATCCTCCATAGTGTTGGTGATCCTCCATAGTGTTGATGATCCTCCATAGTGTTTGATGATCCTCCATAGTGTTGATGATCCTCCATAGTGTTGATGATCCTCCATAGTGTTGATGATCCTCCATAGTGTTGATGATCCTCCATAGTGTTGATGATCCTCCATAGTGTAGATGATACTCCATAGTGTTAGATAATCCTCCATAGTGTTAGATTATCCTCCATAGTGTTGATGATCCTCCATAGTGTTGATGATCCTCCATAGTGTTAGATGATCCTCCATAGTGTTAGATAATCCTCCATAGTGTTGATGATCTTCCATAGTGTTGATGATCCTCCATAGTGTTGATGATCCTCCATAGTGTTGATGATCCTCCATAGTGTTAGATGATCCTCTATAGTGTTAGATGATCCTCCATAGTGTTAGATGATCCTCCATAGTGTTGATGATCCTCCATAGTGTTGATGATCCTCCATAGTGTTGATGATCCTCCATAGTGTTAGATGATCCTCCATAGTGTTAATGATCCTCCATAGTGTTGGTGATCCTCCATAGTGTTAGATGATCCTCCATAGTGTTAGATGATCCTCCATAGTGTTAGATGATCCTCCATAGTGTTGATGATCCTCCATAGTGTTGATGATCCTCCATAGTGTTGATGATCCTCCATAGTGATAGATGATCCTCCATAGTGTTAGATGATCCTCCATAGTGTTAGATAATCCTCCATAGTGTTGATGATCCTCCATACTGTTGATGATCCTCCATAGTGTTGATGATCCTCCATAGTGTTGATGATCCTCCATAGTGTTAGATGATCCTCCATAGTGTTGATGCTCCTCCATAGTGTTGGTGATCCTCCATAGTGTTAGATGATCCTCCATAGTGTTGATGATCCTCCATAGTGTTTGATGATCCTCCATAGTGTTAGATGATCCTCCATAGTGTTAGATGATCCTCCATAGTGTTGATGATCCTCCATAGTGTTGATGATCCTCCATAGTGTTGATGATCCTCCATAGTGTTAGATGATCCTCCATAGTGTTAATGATCCTCCATAGTGTTGGTGATCCTCCATAGTGTTAGATGATCCTCCATAGTGTTAGATGATCCTCCATAGTGTTAGATGATCCTCCATAGTGTTGATGATCCTCCATAGTGTTGATGATCCTCCATAGTGTTGATGATCCTCCATAGTGTTAGATGATCCTCCATAGTGTTAGATGATCCTCCATAGTGTTAGATAATCCTCCATAGTGTTGATGATCCTCCATAGTGTTGATGATCCTCCATAGTGTTGATGATCCTCCATAGTGTTGATGATCCTCCATAGTGTTAGATGATCCTCCATAGTGTTGATGCTCCTCCATAGTGTTGGTGATCCTCCATAGTGTTAGATGATCCTCCATAGTGTTGATGATCCTCCATAGTGTTTGATGATCCTCCATAGTGTTGATGATCCTCCATAGTGTTGATGATCCTCCATAGTGTTGATGATCCTCCATAGTGGTGATGATCCTCCATAGTGTTGATAATCCTCCATAGTGTTAGATGATCCTCCATAGTGATAGATGATCCTCCATAGTGTTAGATGATCCTCCATAGTGTTGATGATCCTCCATAGTGTTGATGATCCTCCATAGTGTTGATGATCCTCCATAGTGTTGATGATCCTCCATAGTGTTAGATGATCCTCCATAGTGTTAATGATCCTCCATAGTGTTGGTGATCCTCCATAGTGTTAGATGATCCTCCATAGTGTTAGATGATCCTCCATAGTGTTAGATGATCCTCCATAGTGTTGATGATCCTCCATAGTGTTGATGATCCTCCATAGTGTTGATGATCCTCCATAGTGTTAGATGATCCTCCATAGTGTTAGATGATCCTCCATAGTGTTAGATAATCCTCCATAGTGTTGATGATCCTCCATACTGTTGATGATCCTCCATAGTGTTGATGATCCTCCATAGTGTTGATGATCCTCCATAGTGTTAGATGAT
The DNA here is from genome assembly GCF_965601325.2 of Salmo salar. NCBI lineage: Eukaryota > Metazoa > Chordata > Actinopteri > Salmoniformes > Salmonidae > Salmo > Salmo salar. The sequence continues at coordinate 15,106,436 of NC_138295.1, forward strand.
CCTCCATAGTGTTAGATGATCCTCCATAGTGTTAGATGATCCTCCATAGTGGGTGATGATCCTCCATAGTGTTAGATGATCCCCCATAGTGTTAGATGATCCTCCATAGTGTTAGATGATCCTCCATAGTGTTAAATGATCCTCCATAGTGTTAGATGATCCTCCATAGTGTTAGATGATCCTCCATAGTGTTGATGATCCTCCATAGTGTTTGATGATCCTCCATAGTGTTGATGATCCTCCATAGTGTTGATGATCCTCTATAGTGTTGATGATCCTCCATAGTGTTAGATGATCCTCCATAGTGTTAGATGATCCTCCATAGTGTTAGATGATCCTCCATAGTGTTAGATAATCCTCCATAGTGTTGATGATCCTCCATAGTGTTGATGATCCTCCATAGTGTTGGTGATCCTCCAAAGTGTTGATAATCCTCCATAGTGTTAGATGATCCTCCATAGTAGGTGATGATCCTCCATAGTGTTAGATGATCCCCCATAGTGTTAGATGATCCTCCATAGTGTTTGATGATCCTCCATAGTGTTAGATGATCCTCCATAGTGTTGATGATCCTCCATTGTGTTAGATAATCCTCCATAGTGTTGATGATCCTCCATAGTGTTGATGATCCTCCATACTGTTGATGATCCTCCATAGTGTTGATGATCCTCCATAGTGTTTGATGATCCTCCATAGTGTTGATGATCCTCCATAGTGTTGATGATCCTCCATAGTGTTGATGATCCTCCATAGTGTTAGATGATCCTCCATAGTGTTAGATGATCCTCCATAGTGTTAGATGATCCTCCATAGTGTTAGATAATCCTCCATAGTGTTGATGATCCTCCATAGTGTTGATGATCCTCCATAGTGTTGATGATCCTCCATAGTGTTTGATGATCCTCCATAGTGTTAGATGATCCTCCATAGTGTTGATGATCCTCCATAGTGTTTGATGATCCTACATAGTGTTGATGATCCTCCATAGTGTTGATGATCCTCCATAGTGTTAGATGATCCTCCATAGTGTTGGTGATCCTCCATAGTGTTAGATGATCCTCCATAGTGTTGATGATCCTCCATAGTGTTTGATGATCCTCCATAGTGTTGATGATCCTCCATAGTGTTGATGATCCTCCATAGTGTTAGATGATCCTCCATAGTGTTGGTGATCCTCCATAGTGTTAGATGATCCTCCATAGTTGTGATGATCCTCCATAGTGTTGATGATCCTCCATAGTGTTAGATGATCCTCCATAGTGTTAGATGATCCTCCATAGTGTTGATGATCCTCCATAGTGTTGGTGATCCTCCATAGTGTTAGATGATCCTCCATAGTGTTAGATGATCCTCCATAGTGTTGATGATCCTCCATAGTGTTGATGATCCTCCATAGTGTTAGATGATCTTCCATAGTGTTGATGATCCTCCATAGTGTTGATGATCCTCCATAGTGTTGATGATCCTCCATAGTGTTGATGACACTCCATAGTGTTGATGACCCTCCATAGTGTTGATGATCCTCCATAGTGTTAGATGATCCTCCATAGTGTTAGATGATCCTCCATAGTGTTAGATGATCCTCCATAGTGATGATGATCCTCCATAGTGTTTGATGATCCTCCATAGTGTTGAAGATCCTCCATAGTGTTGATGATCCTCCATAGTGTTGAAGATCCTCCATAGTGTTGATGATCCTCCATAGTGTTGATGATCCTCCATAGTGTTAGATGATCCTCCATAGTGTTAGATAATCCTCCATAGTGTTGATGATCCTCCATACTGTTGATGATCCTCCATAGTGTTGATGATCCTCCATAGTGTTGATGATCCTCCATAGTGTTAGATGATCCTCCATAGTGTTGATGATCCTCCATAGTGTTGGTGATCCTCCATAGTGTTAGATGATCCTCCATAGTGTTAGATGATCCTCCATAGTGTTGATGATCCTCCATAGTGTTTGATGATCCTCCATATTGTTGATGATCCTCCATAGTGTTGATGATCCTCCATAGTGTTGATGATCCTCCATAGTGTTGATGATCCTCCATAGTGTTGATGATCCTCCATAGTGTTAGATGATACTCCATAGTGTTAGATAATCCTCCATAGTGTTAGATGATCCTCCATAGTGTTGATGATCCTCCATAGTGTTGATGATCCTCCATAGTGTTAGATGATCCTCCATAGTGTTAGATAATCCTCCATAGTGTTGATGATCCTCCATAGTGTTGATGATCCTCCATAGTGTTGATGATCCTCCATAGTGTTAGATGATCCTCTATAGTGTTAGATGATCCTCCATAGTGTTAGATGATCCTCCATAGTGTTGATGATCCTCCATAGTGTTGATGATCCTCCATAGTGTTGATGATCCTCCATAGTGTTAGATGATCCTCCATAGTGTTAATGATCCTCCATAGTGTTGGTGATCCTCCATAGTGTTAGATGATCCTCCATAGTGTTAGATGATCCTCCATAGTGTTGATGATCCTCCATAGTGTTGATGATCCTCCATAGTGTTGATGATCCTCCATAGTGTTGATGATCCTCCATAGTGATAGATGATCCTCCATAGTGTTAGATGATCCTCCATAGTGTTAGATAATCCTCCATAGTGTTGATGATCCTCCATACTGTTGATGATCCTCCATAGTGTTGATGATCCTCCATAGTGTTGATGATCCTCCATAGTGTTAGATGATCCTCCATAGTGTTGATGCTCCTCCATAGTGTTGGTGATCCTCCATAGTGTTAGATGATCCTCCATAGTGTTGATGATCCTCCATAGTGTTTGATGATCCTCCATAGTGTTGATGATCCTCCATAGTGTTGATGATCCTCCATAGTGTTGATGATCCTCCATAGTGGTGATGATCCTCCATAGTGTTGATAATCCTCCATAGTGTTAGATGATCCTCCATAGTGTTAGATGATCCTCCATAGTGTTAGATGATCCTCCATAGTGTTGATGATCCTCCATAGTGTTGATGATCCTCCATAGTGTTGATGATCCTCCATAGTGTTAGATGATACTCCATAGTGTTAGATAATCCTCCATAGTGTTAGATGATCCTCCATAGTGTTGATGATCCTCCATAGTGTTGATGATCCTCCATAGTGTTAGATGATCCTCCATAGTGATTGATAATCCTCCATAGTGTTGATGATCCTCCATAGTGTTGATGATCCTCCATAGTGTTGATGATCCTCCATAGTGTTGATGATCCTCCATAGTGTTAGATGATCCTCTATAGTGTTAGATGATCCTCCATAGTGTTAGATGATCCTCCATAGTGTTGATGATCCTCCATAGTGTTGATGATCCTCCATAGTGTTGATGATCCTCCATAGTGTTAGATGATCCTCCATAGTGTTAATGATCCTCCATAGTGTTGGTGATCCTCCATAGTGTTGGTGATCCTCCATAGTGTTAGATGATCCTCCATAGTGTTAGATGATCCTCCATAGTGTTGATGATCCTCCATAGTGTTGATGATCCTCCATAGTGTTGATGATCCTCCATAGTGTTGATGATCCTCCATAGTGTTGATGATCCTCCATAGTGTTAGATAATCCTCCATAGTGTTAGATAATCCTCCATACTGTTGATGATCCTCCATAGTGTTGATGATCCTCCATAGTGTTGATGATCCTCCATAGTGTTAGATGATCCTCCATAGTGTTGATGCTCCTCCATAGTGTTGGTGATCCTCCATAGTGTTAGATGATCCTCCATAGTGTTGATGATCCTCCATAGTGTTTGATGATCCTCCATAGTGTTGATGATCCTCCATAGTGTTGATGATCCTCCATAGTGTTGATGATCCTCCATAGTGATGATGATCCTCCATAGTGTTGATAATCCTCCATAGTGTTAGATGATCCTCCATAGTGTTAGATGATCCTCCATAGTGTTAGATGATCCTCCATAGTGTTGATGATCCTCCATAGTGTTGATGATCCTCCATAGTGTTGATGATCCTCCATAGTGTTGATGATCCTCCATAGTGTTAGATGATCCTCCATAGTGTTAATGATCCTCCATAGTGTTGGTGATCCTCCATAGTGTTGATGATCCTCCATAGTGTTTGATGATCCTCCATAGTGTTGATGATCCTCCATAGTGTTGATGATCCTCCATAGTGTTGATGATCCTCCATAGTGTTGATGATCCTCCATAGTGTTAGATGATACTCCATAGTGTTAGATAATCCTCCATAGTGTTAGATGATCCTCCATAGTGTTGATGATCCTCCATAGTGTTGATGATCCTCCATAGTGTTAGATGATCCTCCATAGTGTTAGATAATCCTCCATAGTGTTGATGATCCTCCATAGTGTTGATGATCCTCCATAGTGTTGATGATCCTCCATAGTGTTGATGATCCTCCATAGTGTTAGATGATCCTCTATAGTGTTAGATGATCCTCCATAGTGTTAGATGATCCTCCATAGTGTTGATGATCCTCCATAGTGTTGATGATCCTCCATAGTGTTGATGATCCTCCATAGTGTTAGATGATCCTCCATAGTGTTAATGATCCTCCATAGTGTTGGTGATCCTCCATAGTGTTAGATGATCCTCCATAGTGTTAGATGATCCTCCATAGTGTTAGATGATCCTCCATAGTGTTGATGATCCTCCATAGTGTTGATGATCCTCCATAGTGTTGATGATCCTCCATAGTGATAGATGATCCTCCATAGTGTTAGATGATCCTCCATAGTGTTAGATAATCCTCCATAGTGTTGATGATCCTCCATACTGTTGATGATCCTCCATAGTGTTGATGATCCTCCATAGTGTTGATGATCCTCCATAGTGTTAGATGATCCTCCATAGTGTTGATGCTCCTCCATAGTGTTGGTGATCCTCCATAGTGTTAGATGACCCTCCATAGTGTTAGATGATCCTCCATAGTGTTAGATGATCCTCCATAGTGTTAGATAATCCTCCATAGTGTTGATGATCCTCCATAGTGTTGATGATCCTCCATAGTGTTGGTGATCCTCCAAAGTGTTGATAATCCTCCATAGTGTTAGATGATCCTCCATAGTAGGTGATGATCCTCCATAGTGTTAGATGATCCCCCATAGTGTTAGATGATCCTCCATAGTGTTTGATGATCCTCCATAGTGTTGATGATCCTCCATAGTGTTGATGATCCTCCATAGTGTTGATGATCCTCCATAGTGTTAGATGATCCTCCATAGTGTTAGATGATCCTCCATAGTGTTAGATGATCCTCCATAGTGTTAGATAATCCTCCATAGTGTTGATGATCCTCCATAGTGTTGATGATCCTCCATAGTGTTGGTGATCCTCCAAAGTGTTGATAATCCTCCATAGTGTTAGATGATCCTCCATAGTAGGTGATGATCCTCCATAGTGTTAGATGATCCCCCATAGTGTTAGATGATCCTCCATAGTGTTTGATGATCCTCCATAGTGTTATATGATCCTCCATAGTGTTGATGATCCTCCATTGTGTTAGATAATCCTCCATAGTGTTGATGATCCTCCATAGTGTTGATGATCCTCCATAGTGTTGATGATCCTCCATAGTGTTGATGATCCTCCATAGTGTTAGATGATCCTCCATAGTGTTAGATGATCCTCCATAGTGTTAGATAATCCTCCATAGTGTTGATGATCCTCCATAGTGTTGATGATCCTCCATAGTGTTGATGATCCTCCATAGTGTTGATGATCCTCCATAGTGTTAGTTGATCCTCCATAGTGTTAGATGATCCTCCATAGTGTTGGTGATCCTCCATAGTGTTAGATGATCCTCCATAGTTGTGATGATCCTCCATAGTGTTGATGATCCTCCATAGTGTTAGATGATCCTCCATAGTGTTAGATGATCCTCCATAGTGTTGATGATCCTCCATAGTGTTGGTGATCCTCCATAGTGTTAGATGATCCTCCATAGTGTTAGATGATCCTCCATAGTGTTGATGATCCTCCATAGTGTTGATGATCCTCCATAGTGTTAGATGATCTTCCATAGTGTTGATGATCCTCCATAGTGTTGATGATCCTCCATAGTGTTGATGATCCTCCATAGTGTTGATGACCCTCCATAGTGTTGATGACCCTCCATAGTGTTGATGATCCTCCATAGTGTTAGATGATCCTCCATAGTGTTAGATGATCCTCCATAGTGTTGATGATCCTCCATAGTGTTTGATGATCCTCCATAGTGTTGATGTTCCTCCATAGTGTTGATGATCCTCCATAGTGTTGATGATCCTCCATAGTGTTGATGATCCTCCATAGTGTTGATGATCCTCCATAGTGTTAGATGATACTCCATAGTGTTAGATAATCCTCCATAGTGTTAGATGATCCTACATAGTGTTGATGATCCTCCATAGTGTTGATGATCCTCCATAGTGTTGATGATCCTCCATAGTGTTGGTGATCCTCCATAGTGTTAGATGACCCTCCATAGTGTTAGATGATCCTCCATAGTGTTGATGATCCTCCATAGTGTTGATGATCCTCCATAGTGTTGATGATCCTCCATAGTGTTAGATGATCCTCCATAGTGTTAGATGATCCTCCGTAGTGTTAGATAATCCTCCATAGTGTTGATGATCCTCCATACTGTTGATGATCCTCCATAGTGTTGATGATCCTCCATAGTGTTGATGATCCTCCATAGTGTTGATGATCCTCCATAGTGTTGATGATCCTCCATAGTGTTGATGACCCTCCATAGTGTTGATGACCCTCCATAGTGTTGATGATCCTCCATAGTGTTAGATGATCCTCCATAGTGTTAGATGATCCTCCATAGTGTTGATGATCCTCCATAGTGTTTGATGATCCTCCATAGTGTTGATGTTCCTCCATAGTGTTGATGATCCTCCATAGTGTTGATGATCCTCCATAGTGTTGATGATCCTCCATAGTGTTGATGATCCTCCATAGTGTTAGATGATACTCCATAGTGTTAGATAATCCTCCATAGTGTTAGATGATCCTACATAGTGTTGATGATCCTCCATAGTGTTGATGATCCTCCATAGTGTTGATGATCCTCCATAGTGTTGGTGATCCTCCATAGTGTTAGATGACCCTCCATAGTGTTAGATGATCCTCCATAGTGTTGATGATCCTCCATAGTGTTGATGATCCTCCATAGTGTTGATGATCCTCCATAGTGTTAGATGATCCTCCGTAGTGTTAGATGATCCTCCGTAGTGTTAGATAATCCTCCATAGTGTTGATGATCCTCCATACTGTTGATGATCCTCCATAGTGTTGATGATCCTCCATAGTGTTGATGATCCTCCATAGTGTTAGATGATCCTCCATAGTGTTAGATGATCCTCCATAGTGTTAGATGATCCTCCATAGTGGGTGATGATCCTCCATAGTGTTAGATGATCCCCCATAGTGTTAGATGATCCTCCATAGTGTTAGATGATCCTCCATAGTGTTAAATGATCCTCCATAGTGTTGATGATCCTCCATTGTGTTAGATAATCCTCCATAGTGTTGATGATCCTCCATAGTGTTGATGATCCTCCATAGTGTTAGATGATCCTCCATAGTGTTGATGATCCTCCATAGTGTTGGTGATCCTCCATAGTGTTAGATGATCCTCCATAGTGTTTGATGATCCTCCATAGTGTTGATGATCCTCCATAGTGTTGATGATCCTCCATAGTGTTAATGATCCTCCATAGTGTTGGTGATCCTCCATAGTGTTAGATGATCCTCCATAGTGTTAGATGATCCTCCATAGTGTTAGATGATCCTCCATAGTGTTGATGATCCTCCATAGTGTTGATGATCCTCCATAGTGTTGATGATCCTCCATAGTGTTAGATGATCCTCCATAGTGTTAGATGATCCTCCATAGTGTTAGATAATCCTCCATAGTGTTGATGATCCTCCATACTGTTGATGATCCTCCATAGTGTTGATGATCCTCCATAGTGTTGATGATCCTCCATAGTGTTAGATGATCCTCCATAGTGTTGATGATCCTCCATAGTGTTGGTGATCCTCCATAGTGTTAGATGATCCTCCATAGTGTTAGATGATCCTCCATAGAGTTGATGATCCTCCTTAGTGTTTGATGATCCTCCATAGTGTTGATGATCCTCCATAGTGTTGATGATCCTCCATAGTGTTGATGATCCTCCATAGTGTTGATGATCCTCCATAGTGTTAGATGATACTCCATAGTGTTAGATAATCCTCCATAGTGTTAGATGATCCTCCATAGTGTTGATGATCCTCCATAGTGTTGATGATCCTCCATAGTGTTAGATGATCCTCCATAGTGTTAGATAATCCTCCATAGTGTTGATGATCCTCCATACTGTCGATGATCCTCCATAGTGTTGATGATCCTCCATAGTGTTGGTGATCCTCCATAGTGTTAGATGATCCTCCATAGTGTTAGATGATCCTCCATAGTGTTGATGATCCTCCATAGTGTTGATGATCCTCCATAGTGTTGATGATCCTCCATAGTGTTGATGATCCTCCATAGTGTTAGATGATCCTCTATAGTGTTAGATGATCCTCCATAGTGTTAGATGATCCTCCATAGTGTTGATGATCCTCCATAGTGTTGATGATCCTCCATAGTGTTGATGATCCTCCATAGTGTTGATGATCCTCCATAGTGTTAGATGATCCTCCATAGTGTTAATGATCCTCCATAGTGTTGGTGATCCTCCATAGTGTTAGATGATCCTCCATAGTGTTAGATGATCCTCCATAGTGTTAGATGATCCTCCATAGTGTTGATGATCCTCCATAGTGTTGATGATCCTCCATAGTGTTAGATGATCCTCCATAGAGTTGATGATCCTCCTTAGTGTTTGATGATCCTCCATAGTGTTGATGATCCTCCATAGTGTTGATGATCCTCCATAGTGTTGATGATCCTCCATAGTGTTGATGATCCTCCATAGTGTTAGATGATACTCCATAGTGTTAGATAATCCTCCATAGTGTTAGATGATCCTCCATAGTGTTGATGATCCTCCATAGTGTTGATGATCCTCCATAGTGTTAGATGATCCTCCATAGTGTTAGATAATCCTCCATAGTGTTGATGATCCTCCATACTGTCGATGATCCTCCATAGTGTTGATGATCCTCCATAGTGTTGGTGATCCTCCATAGTGTTAGATGATCCTCCATAGTGTTAGATGATCCTCCATAGTGTTAGATGATCCTCCATAGTGTTGATGATCCTCCATAGTGTTGATGATCCTCCATAGTGTTGATGATCCTCCATAGTGTTAGATGATCCTCTATAGTGTTAGATGATCCTCCATAGTGTTAGATGATCCTCCATAGTGTTGATGATCCTCCATAGTGTTGATGATCCTCCATAGTGTTGATGATCCTCCATAGTGTTGATGATCCTCCATAGTGTTAGATGATCCTCCATAGAGTTGATGATCCTCCTTAGTGTTTGATGATCCTCCATAGTGTTGATGATCCTCCATAGTGTTGATGATCCTCCATAGTGTTGATGATCCTCCATAGTGTTGATGATCCTCCATAGTGTTAGATGATACTCCATAGTGTTAGATAATCCTCCATAGTGTTAGATGATCCTCCATAGTGTTGATGATCCTCCATAGTGTTGATGATCCTCCATAGTGTTAGATGATCCTCTATAGTGTTAGATGATCCTCCATAGTGTTAGATGATCCTCCATAGTGTTGATGATCCTCCATAGTGTTGATGATCCTCCATAGTGTTGATGATCCTCCATAGTGTTGATGATCCTCCATAGTGTTAGATGATCCTCTATAGTGTTAGATGATCCTCCATAGTGTTAGATGATCCTCCATAGTGTTGATGATCCTCCATAGTGTTGATGATCCTCCATAGTGTTGATGATCCTCCATAGTGTTGATGATCCTCCATAGTGTTGATGATCCTCCATAGTGTTAATGATCCTCCATAGTGTTGGTGATCCTCCATAGTGTTAGATGATCCTCCATAGTGTTAGATGATCCTCCATAGTGTTAGATGATCCTCCATAGTGTTGATGATCCTCCATAGTGTTGATGATCCTCCATAGTGTTGATGATCCTCCATAGTGTTAGATGATCCTCCATAGTGTTAGATGATCCTCCATAGTGTTAGATAATCCTCCATAGTGTTGATGATCCTCCATAGTGTTGATGATCCTCCATAGTGTTGATGATCCTCCATAGTGTTAGATGATCCTCCATAGTGTTGATGCTCCTCCATAGTGTTGGTGATCCTCCATAGTGTTAGATGATCCTCCATAGTGTTAGATGATCCTCCATAGTGTTGATGATCCTCCATAGTGTTTGATGATCCTCCATAGTGTTGATGATCCTCCATGGTGTTGATGATCCTCCATAGAGTTGATGATCCTCCATAGTGGTGATGATCCTCCATAGTGTTAGATGATCCTCCATAGTGTTAGATGATCCTCCATAGTGTTAGATGATCCTCCATAGTGTTAGATGATCCTCCATAGTGTTGATGATCCTCCATAGTGTTGATGATCCTCCATAGTGTTGATGATCCTCCATAGTGTTGATGATCCTCCATAGTGTTAGATGATCCTCCATAGTGTTAATGATCCTCCATAGTGTTGGTGATCCTCCATAGTGTTAGATGATCCTCCATAGTGTTAGATGATCCTCCATAGTGTTAGATGATCCTCCATAATGTTGATGATCCTCCATAGTGTTGATGATCCTCCATAGTGTTGATGATCCTCCATAGTGTTAAATGATCCTCCATAGTGTTAGATGATCCTCCATAGTGTTAGATAATCCTCCATAGTGTTGATGATCCTCCATACTGTTGATGATCCTCCATAGTGTTGATGATCCTCCATAGTGTTGATGATCCTCCATAGTGTTAGATGATCCTCCATAGTGTTGATGATCCTCCATAGTGTTGGTGATCCTCCATAGTGTTAGATGATCCTCCATAGTGTTAGATGATCCTCCATAGTGTTTGATGATCCTCCATAGTGTTGATGATCCTCCATAGTGTTGATGATCCTCCATAGTGTTGATGATCCTCCATAGTGTTGATGATCCTCCATAGTGTTAGATGATACTCCATAGTGTTAGATAATCCTCCATAGTGTTAGATGATCCTCCATAGTGTTGATGATCCTCCATAGTGTTGATGATCCTCCATAGTGTTGATGATCCTCCATAGTGTTGGTGATCCTCCATAGTGTTAGATGATCCTCCATAGTGTTAGATGATCCTCCATAGTGTTGATGATCCTCCATAGTGTTGATGATCCTCCATAGTGTTGATGATCCTCCATAGTGTTAGATGATCCTCCATAGTGTTAGATGATCCTCCATAGTATTAGATAATCCTCCATAGTGTTGATGATCCTCCATACTGTTGATGATCCTCCATAGTGTTGATGATCCTCCATAGTGTTGATGATCCTCCATAGTGTTAGATGATCCTCCATAGTGTTGATGATCCTCCATAGTGTTGATGATCCTCCATAGTGTTGATGATCCTCCATAGTGTTGATGATCCTCCATAGTGTTAGATGATCCTCTATAGTGTTAGATGATCCTCCATAGTGTTAGATGATCCTCCATAGTGTTGATGATCCTCCATAGTGTTGATGATCCTCCATAGTGTTGATGATCCTCCATAGTGTTGATGATCCTCCATAGTGTTAGATGATCCTCCATAGTGTTAATGATCCTCCATAGTGTTGGTGATCCTCCATAGTGTTAGATGATCCTCCATAGTGTTAGATGATCCTCCATAGTGTTGATGATCCTCCATAGTGTTGATGATCCTCCATAGTGTTGATGATCCTCCATAGTGTTAGATGATCCTCCATAGTGTTAGATGATCCTCCATAGTGTTAGATAATCCTCCATAGTGTTGATGATCCTCCATACTGTTGATGATCCTCCATAGTGTTGATGATCCTCCATAGTGTTGATGATCCTCCATAGTGTTAGATGATCCTCCATAGTGTTGATGCTCCTCCATAGTGTTGGTGATCCTCCATAGTGTTAGATGATCCTCCATAGTGTTAGATGATCCTCCATAGTGTTGATGATCCTCCATAGTGTTTGATGATCCTCCATAGTGTTGATGATCCTCCATGGTGTTGATGATCCTCCATAGTGTTGATGATCCTCCATAGTGGTGATGATCCTCCATAGTGTTGATAATCCTCCATAGTGTTAGATGATCCTCCATAGTGTTAGATGATCCTCCATAGTGTTAGATGATCCTCCATAGTGTTGATGATCCTCCATAGTGTTGATGATCCTCCATAGTGTTGATGATCCTCCATAGTGTTGATGATCCTCCATAGTGTTAGATGATCCTCCATAGTGTTAATGATCCTCCATAGTGTTGGTGATCCTCCATAGTGTTAGATGATCCTCCATAGTGTTAGATGATCCTCCATAGTGTTAGATGATCCTCCATAGTGTTGATGATCCTCCATAGTGTTGATGATCCTCCATAGTGTTAGATGATCCTCCATAGTGTTAGATGATCCTCCATAGTGTTAGATAATCCTCCATAGTGTTGATGATCCTCCATACTGTTGATGATCCTCCATAGTGTTGATGATCCTCCATAGTGTTGATGATCCTCCATAGTGTTAGATGATCCTCCATAGTGTTGATGATCTTCCATAGTGTTGGTGATCCTCCATAGTGTTAGATGATCCTCCATAGTGTTAGATGATCCTCCATAGTGTTTGATGATCCTCCATAGTGTTGATGATCCTCCATAGTGTTGATGATCCTCCATAGTGTTGATGATCCTCCATAGTGTTGATGATCCTCCATAGTGTTAGATGATACTCCATAGTGTTAGATAATCCTCCATAGTGTTAGATGATCCTCCATAGTGTTGATGATCCTCCATAGTGTTGATGATCCTCCATAGTGTTGATGATCCTCCATAATGTTGGTGATCCTCCATAGTGTTAGATGATCCTCCATAGTGTTAGATGATCCTCCATAGTGTTGATGATCCTCCATAGTGTTGATGATCCTCCATAGTGTTGATGATCCTCCATAGTGTTAGATGATCCTCCATAGTGTTAGATGATCCTCCATAGTGTTAGATAATCCTCCATAGTGTTGATGATCCTCCATACTGTTGATGATCCTCCATAGTGTTGATGATCCTCCATAGTGTTAGATGATCCTCCATAGTGTTAGATGATCCTCCATAGTGTTAAATGATCCTCCATAGTGTTAGATGATCCTCCATAGTGTTAGATGATCCTCCATAGTGTTGATGATCCTCCATAGTGTTTGATGATCCTCCATAGTGTTGATGATCCTCCATAGTGTTGATGATCCTCTATAGTGTTGATGATCCTCCAAAGTGTTGATGATCCTCCATAGTGTTGATGATCCTCCATAGTGTTAGATGATCCTCCATAGTGTTAGATGATCCTCCATAGTGTTAGATAATCCTCCATAGTGTTGATGATCCTCCATACTGTTGATGATCCTCCATAGTGTTGATGATCCTCCATAGTGTTGATGATCCTCCATAGTGTTGATGATCCTCCATAGTGTTAGATGATCCTCCATAGTGTTGATGATCCTCCATAGTGTTGGTGATCCTCCATAGTGTTAGATGATCCTCCATAGTGTTAGATGATCCTCCATAGTGTTTGATGATCCTCCATAGTGTTGATGATCCTCCATAGTGTTGATGATCCTCCATAGTGTTGATGATCCTCCATAGTGTTGATGATCCTCCATAGTGTTAGATGATACTCCATAGTGTTAGATAATCCTCCATAGTGTTAGATGATCCTCCATAGTGTTGATGATCCTCCATAGTGTTGATGATCCTCCATAGTGTTGATGATCCTCCATAGTGTTGGATGATCCTCCATAGTGTTAGATGATCCTCCATAGTGTTAGATGATCCTCCATAGTGTTGATGATCCTCCATAGTGTTGATGATCCTCCATAGTGTTGATGATCCTCCATAGTGTTAGATGATCCTCCATAGTGTTGATGATCCTCCATAGTGTTGATGATCCTCCATAGTGTTGATGATCCTCCATAGTGTTGATGATCCTCCATAGTGTTGATGATCCTCCATAGTGTTAGATGATACTCCATAGTGTTAGATAATCCTCCATAGTGTTAGATGATCCTCCATAGTGTTGATGATCCTCCATAGTGTTGATGATCCTCCATAGTGTTGATGATCCTCCATAATGTTGGTGATCCTCCATAGTGTTAGATGATCCTCCATAGTGTTAGATGATCCTCCATAGTGTTGATGATCCTCCATAGTGTTGATGATCCTCCATAGTGTTGATGATCCTCCATAGTGTTAGATGATCCTCCATAGTGTTAGATGATCCTCCATAGTGTTAGATAATCCTCCATAGTGTTGATGATCCTCCATACTGTTGATGATCCTCCATAGTGTTGATGATCCTCCATAGTGTTGATGATCCTCCATAGTGTTAGATGATCCTCCATAGTGTTAGATGATCCTCCATAGTGTTAAATGATCCTCCATAGTGTTAGATGATCCTCCATAGTGTTAGATGATCCTCCATAGTGTTGATGATCCTCCATAGTGTTTGATGATCCTCCATAGTGTTGATGATCCTCCATAGTGTTGATGATCCTCTATAGTGTTGATGATCCTCCAAAGTGTTGATGATCCTCCATAGTGTTGATGATCCTCCATAGTGTTAGATGATCCTCCATAGTGTTAGATGATCCTCCATAGTGTTAGATAATCCTCCATAGTGTTGATGATCCTCCATACTGTTGATGATCCTCCATAGTGTTGATGATCCTCCATAGTGTTGATGATCCTCCATAGTGTTAGATGATCCTCCATAGTGTTGATGATCCTCCATAGTGTTGGTGATCCTCCATAGTGTTAGATGATCCTCCATAGTGTTAGATGATCCTCCATAGTGTTTGATGATCCTCCATAGTGTTGATGATCCTCCATAGTGTTGATGATCCTCCATAGTGTTGATGATCCTCCATAGTGTTGATGATCCTCCATAGTGTTAGATGATCCTCCATAGTGTTAGATAATCCTCCATAGTGTTAGATGATCCTCCATAGTGTTGATGATCCTCCATAGTGTTGATGATCCTCCATAGTGTTGATGATCCTCCATAGTGTTGGTGATCCTCCATAGTGTTAGATGATCCTCCATAGTGTTAGATGATCCTCCATAGTGTTGATGATCCTCCATAGTGTTGATGATCCTCCATAGTGTTGATGATCCTCCATAGTGTTAGATGATCCTCCATAGTGTTAGATGATCCTCCATAGTGTTAGATAATCCTCCATAGTGTTGATGATCCTCCATACTGTTGATGATCCTCCATAGTGTTGATGATCCTCCATAGTGTTGATGATCCTCCATAGTGTTAGATGATCCTCCATAGTGTTGATGATCCTCCATAGTGTTGATGATCCTCCATAGTGTTGATGATCCTCCATAGTGTTGATGATCCTCCATAGTGTTAGATGATCCTCTATAGTGTTAGATGATCCTCCATAGTGTTAGATGATCCTCCATAGTGTTGATGATCCTCCATAGTGTTGATGATCCTCCATAGTGTTGATGATCCTCCATAGTGTTAGATGATCCTCCATAGTGTTAATGATCCTCCATAGTGTTGGTGATCCTCCATAGTGTTAGATGATCCTCCATAGTGTTAGATGATCCTCCATAGTGTTAGATGATCCTCCATAGTGTTGATGATCCTCCATAGTGTTGATGATCCTCCATAGTGTTGATGATCCTCCATAGTGTTAGATGATCCTCCATAGTGTTAGATGATCCTCCATAGTGTTAGATAATCCTCCATAGTGTTGATGATCCTCCATACTGTTGATGATCCTCCATAGTGTTGATGATCCTCCATAGTGTTGATGATCCTCCATAGTGTTAGATGATCCTCCATAGTGTTGATGCTCCTCCATAGTGTTGGTGATCCTCCATAGTGTTAGATGATCCTCCATAGTGTTAGATGATCTTCCATAGTGTTGATGATCCTCCATAGTGTTTGATGATCCTCCATAGTGTTGATGATCCTCCATTGTGTTGATGATCCTCCATAGTGTTGATGATCCTCCATAGTGGTGATGATCCTCCATAGTGTTGATAATCCTCCATAGTGTTAGATGATCCTCCATAGTGTTAGATGATCCTCCATAGTGTTAGATGATCCTCCATAGTGTTGATGATCCTCCATAGTGTTGATGATCCTCCATAGTGTTGATGATCCTCCATAGTGTTGATGATCCTCCATAGTGTTAGATGATCCTCCATAGTGTTAATGATCCTCCATAGTGTTGGTGATCCTCCATAGTGTTAGATGATCCTCCATAGTGTTAGATGATCCTCCATAGTGTTAGATGATCCTCCATAGTGTTGATGATCCTCCATAGTGTTGATGATCCTCCATAGTGTTGATGATCCTCCATAGTGTTAGATGATCCTCCATAGTGTTAGATGATCCTCCATAGTGTTAGATAATCCTCCATAGTGTTGATGATCCTCCATAGTGTTAGATGATCCTCCATAGTGTTAGATAATCCTCCATAGTGTTAGATGATCCTCTATAGTTTTGATGATCCTCCATAGTGTTGATGATCCTCCATAGTGTTGATGATCCTCCATAGTGTTGGTGATCCTCCAAAGTGTTGATAATCCTCCATAGTGTTATATGATCCTCCATAGTGGGTGATGATCCTCCATAGTGTTAGATGATCCCCCATAGTGTTAGATGATCCTCCATAGTGTTTGATGATCCTCCATATTGTTAAATGATCCTCCATAGTGTTGATGATCCTCCATTGTGTTAGATAATCCTCCATAGTGTTGATGATCCTCCATAGTGTTGATGATCCTCCATAGTGTTGATGATCCTCCATAGTGTTAGATGATCCTCCATAGTGTTAGATGATCCTCCATAGTGTTAGATAATCCTCCATAGTGTTGATGATCCTCCATAGTGTTGATGATCCTCCATAGTGTTGATGATCCTCCATAGTGTTGATGATCCTCCATAGTGTTAGATGATCCTCCATAGTGTTAGATGATCCTCCATAGTGTTGGTGATCCTCCATAGTGTTAGATGATCCTCCATAGTTGTGATGATCCTCCATAGTGTTGATGATCCTCCATAGTGTTAGATGATCCTCCATAGTGTTAGATGATCCTCCATAGTGTTGATGATCCTCCATAGTGTTGGTGATCCTCCATAGTGTTAGATGATCCTCCATAGTGTTAGATGATCCTCCATATTGTTGATGATCCTCCATAGTGTTGATGATCCTCCATAGTGTTAGATGATCCTCCATAGTGTTGATGATCCTCCATAGTGTTGATGATCCTCCATAGTGTTGATGATCCTCCATAGTGTTGATGACCCTCCATAGTGTTAACACTATGGAGGATTATCTAACACTACGGAGGATCATCTAACACTATGGAGGATCATCTAACACTATGGAGGATCCTCCATAGTGTTAGATGATCCTCCATAGTGTTGATGATCCTCCATAGTGTTGATGATCCTCCATAGTGTTGGTGATCCTCCATAGTGTTGATGATCCTCCATAGTGTTGATGATCCTCCATAGTGTTAGATGATCCTCCATAGTGTTAGATGATCCTCCATAGTGTTAGATAATCCTCCATAGTGTTAGATAATCCATAGTGTTAGATGATCCTCCATAGTGTTGATGATCCTCCATAGTGTTGATGATCCTCCATAGTGTTGATGATCCTCCATAGTGTTGATGATCCTCCATAGTGTTGGTGATCCTCCATAGTGGGTGATGATCCTCCATAGTGTTAGATGATCCCCCATAGTGTTAGATGATCCTCCATAGTGTTTGATGATCCTCCATAGTGTTAGATGATCCTCCATAGTGTTGATGATCCTCCATTGTGTTAGATAATCCTCCATAGTGTTGATGATCCTCCATAGTGTTGATGATCCTCCATAGTGTTGATGATCCTCCATAGTGTTGATGATCCTCCATAGTGTTAGATGATCCTCCATAGTGTTGATGATCCTCCATAGTGTTGGTGATCCTCCATAGTGTTAGATGATCCTCCATAGTGTTAGATGATCCTCCATAGTGTTGATGATCCTCCATAGTGTTTGATGATCCTCCATAGTGTTGATGATCCTCCATAGTGTTGATGATCCTCCATAGTGTTGATGATCCTCCATAGTGTTGATGATCCTCCATAGTGTTGATGATCCTCCATAGTGTTAGATGATCCTCCATAGTGTTAGATGATCCTCCATAGTGTTAGATGATCCTCCATAGTGTTAGATAATCCTCCATAGTGTTAGATGATCCTCCATAGTTTTGATGATCCTCCATAGTGTTGATGATCCTCCATAGTGTTGATGATCCTCCATAGTGTTGGTGATCCTCCAAAGTGTTGATAATCCTCCATAGTGTTATATGATCCTCCATAGTGGGTGATGATCCTCCATAGTGTTAGATGATCCCCCATAGTGTTAGATGATCCTCCATAGTGTTTGATGATCCTCCATATTGTTAAATGATCCTCCATAGTGTTGATGATCCTCCATTGTGTTAGATAATCCTCCATAGTGTTGATGATCCTCCATAGTGTTGATGATCCTCCATAGTGTTGATGATCCTCCATAGTGTTAGATGATCCTCCATAGTGTTAGATGATCCTCCATAGTGTTAGATAATCCTCCATAGTGTTGATGATCCTCCATAGTGTTGATGATCCTCCATAGTGTTGATGATCCTCCATAGTGTTGATGATCCTCCATAGTGTTAGATGATCCTCCATAGTGTTAGATGATCCTCCATAGTGTTGGTGATCCTCCATAGTGTTAGATGATCCTCCATAGTTGTGATGATCCTCCATAGTGTTGATGATCCTCCATAGTGTTAGATGATCCTCCATAGTGTTAGATGATCCTCCATAGTGTTGATGATCCTCCATAGTGTTGGTGATCCTCCATAGTGTTAGATGATCCTCCATAGTGTTAGATGATCCTCCATATTGTTGATGATCCTCCATAGTGTTGATGATCCTCCATAGTGTTAGATGATCCTCCATAGTGTTGATGATCCTCCATAGTGTTGATGATCCTCCATAGTGTTGATGATCCTCCATAGTGTTGATGACCCTCCATAGTGTTGATGACCCTCCATAGTGTTGATGATCCTCCATAGTGTTAGATGATCCTCCATAGTGTTATGTGATCCTCCATCGTGTTGATGATCCTCCATAGTGTTGATGATCCTCCATAGTGTTAGATGATCCTCCATAGTGTTGATGATCCTCCATAGTGTTGATGATCCTCCATAGTGTTGGTGATCCTCCATAGTGTTGATGATCCTCCATAGTGTTGATGATCCTCCATAGTGTTAGATGATCCTCCATAGTGTTAGATGATCCTCCATAGTGTTAGATAATCCTCCATAGTGTTAGATAATCCATAGTGTTAGATGATCCTCCATAGTGTTGATGATCCTCCATAGTGTTGATGATCCTCCATAGTGTTGATGATCCTCCATAGTGTTGATGATCCTCCATAGTGTTGGTGATCCTCCATAGTGGGTGATGATCCTCCATAGTGTTAGATGATCCCCCATAGTGTTAGATGATCCTCCATAGTGTTTGATGATCCTCCATAGTGTTAAATGATCCTCCATAGTGTTGATGATCCTCCATTGTGTTAGATAATCCTCCATAGTGTTGATGATCCTCCATAGTGTTGATGATCCTCCATAGTGTTGATGATCCTCCATAGTGTTGATGATCCTCCATAGTGTTGATGATCCTCCATAGTGTTAGATGATCCTCCATAGTGTTAGATGATCCTCCATAGTGTTAGATAATCCTCCATAGTGTTGATGATCCTCCATAGTGTTGATGATCCTCCATAGTGTTGATGATCCTCCATAGTGTTGATGATCCTCCATAGTGTTAGATGATCCTCCATAGTGTTAGATGATCCTCCATAGTGTTGGTGATCCTCCATAGTGTTAGATGATCCTCCATAGTTGTGATGATCCTCCATAGTGTTGATGATCCTCCATAGTGTTAGATGATCCTCCATAGTGTTAGATGATCCTCCATAGTGTTGATGATCCTCCATAGTGTTGGTGATCCTCCATAGTGTTAGATGATCCTCCATAGTGTTAGATGATCCTCCATATTGTTGATGATCCTCCATAGTGTTGATGATCCTCCATAGTGTTAGATGATCCTCCATAGTGTTGATGATCCTCCATAGTGTTGATGATCCTCCATAGTGTTGATGATCCTCCATAGTGTTGATGACCCTCCATAGTGTTGATGACCCTCCATAGTGTTGATGATCCTCCATAGTGTTAGATGATCCTCCATAGTGTTAGGTGATCCTCCATCGTGTTGATGATCCTCCATAGTGTTGATGATCCTCCATAGTGTTAGATGATCCTCCATAGTGTTGATGATCCTCCATAGTGTTGATGATCCTCCATAGTGTTGGTGATCCTCCATAGTGTTGATGATCCTCCATAGTGTTGATGATCCTCCATAGTGTTAGATGATCCTCCATAGTGTTAGATGATCCTCCATAGTGTTAGATAATCCTCCATAGTGTTAGATAATCCATAGTGTTAGATGATCCTCCATAGTGTTGATGATCCTCCATAGTGTTGATGATCCTCCATAGTGTTGATGATCCTCCATAGTGTTGATGATCCTCCATAGTGTTGGTGATCCTCCATAGTGTTGATAATCCTCCATAGTGTTAGATGATCCTCCATAGTGGGTGATGATCCTCCATAGTGTTAGATGATCCCCCATAGTGTTAGATGATCCTCCATAGTGTTAGATGATCCTCCATAGTGTTAGATGATCCTCCATAGTGTTGATGATCCTCAGTACTGTTGATGATCCTCCATAGTGTTGATGATCCTCAATAGTGTTGATGATCCTCCATAGTGTTAGATGATCCTCCATAGTGTTAGATGATCCTCCATAGTGTTGATGATCCTCCATAGTGTTGATGATCCTCCATAGTGTTGATGATCCTCCATAGTGTTGATGATCCTTCATAGTGTTGATGATCCTCCATAGTGTTAGATGATCCTCCATAGTGTTAGATGATCCTCCATAGTGTTGATGATCCTCCATAGTGTTGATGATCCTCCATAGTGTTAGATGATCCTCCATAGTGTTGATGATCCTCCATTGTGTTAGATAATCCTCCATAGTGTTGATGATCCTTCATAGTGTTGATGATCCTCCATAGTGTTAGATGATCCTCCATAGTGTTGATGATCCTCCATAGTGTTGATGATCCTCCATAGTGTTAGATGATCCTCCATAGTGTTGATGATCCTCCATAGTGTTAGATGATCCTACATAGTGTTGATGATCCTCCATAGTGTTGATGATCCTCCATAGTGTTAGATAATCCTCCATAGTGTTAGATGATCCTCCATAGTGTTAGATAATCCTCCATAGTGTTAGATGATCCTCCATAGTGTTAGATGATCCTCCATAGTGTTGCTGATCCCCCCCCCCCGTAGTGCTCTTAGAGCTCATCCGTCAAGCTGGTGTGGAGCGTCTCCTGTCTAGTCCCATTCTACACTTATTTTCCAAGTGACCTAGCGTTGCACAGTGTGTGTGTGGTGTGTGTATGTGTGTGCGTGGAATTCATCTAGATTAATTTTTTTTCATTTGTGGTTACATGTTGGTGTGTAAGTGCAGTACCTGTGTTTACCTATCCTATAGAGCTGTCCAAACTCCTCTCCCCCCCACTCATCAGAGACCCCTCCGCCCCTGCCTACCACCCCCCATCCTGAGGCTTACTATGAAGAGGCAGTACCTCTCAGCCCTGGCAAGCAGCCAGAGTACATCACCACCCGCGGTAGCTCCAGCCCACCTAACTCCATAGAGGATGGTTACTATGAGGATGCAGACAACAACTCCCCTTCTACCTGCATCAACGGACGACAACACCATAACTCCTGTGAGTCAAATGTAGTAGAAAACATATCCTACAGTACCACAACGAGACCAGATGCATAGCTTCTGGTCTGTGTGTTTACAACTCCTTTTTCAGGGTGACATTGACGTTTTGTTCTTTGTCATAAACATGTGCAGATGTACAGTATGTGTGTGTGTGTGTGTGTGTGTGTGTGTGTGTGTGTGTGTGTGTGTGTGTGTGTGTGTGTGTGTGTGTGTGTGTGTGTGTGTGTGTGTGTGTGTGTGTGTGTGTGTGTGTGTGTGTGTGTGTGTGTATCTTTTCTACAATCAAGAGTGAACTTCCGGGCAATAATTCACACACAAAAAAGAGAAGCGTATTAACATTTCACTCCTAAAGATATTTTAAGAAGTTTCATCCCTTAATAACACAGACGACAATAACACAGTCTAACTGTAGCTTCTTCTGATTGGTCTCAGTCTAACTGTAGTTTATTCTGATTGGTCTCAGTCTAACTGTAGCTTCTTCTGATTGGTCTCAGTCTAACTGTAGCTTCTTCTGATTGGGCTCAGTCTAACTGTAGCTTCTTCTGATTGGTCTCAGTCTAACTGTAGCTTCTTCTGATTGGGCTCAGTCTAACTGTAGTATCTTCTGATTGGTCTCAGTCTAACTGTAGTTTATTCTTGTTACGTGTGCTCTCTCTCTGGCCTCTAGGTCACCATGCTGCTCTTTTATGGTGCACACCTGTCACCAGTGTTATGTGCATTTGCACATAATGACAATCACCTGGACTCCATCACCTCCTTGATTACCTGCCCTTTATATGTCACTCTCTTTGGTTTCTTCCCCAGTCGTCATTGTTTCTGTTTCTGTGTCAGTTCTGTGCGTTGTTCGTGTTTCTTATTTTTGTATTATGTTGTGTTTATTTATTAAAACACTCACTCCCTGAACTTTCTTCCTGGCTCTCAATGCACATCGTTACAATTCTGATTGGTCTCAGTCTAACTGTAGTATCTTCTGATTGGTCTCAGTCTAACTGTAGTTTCTTCTGATTGGTCTCAGTCTAACTGTAGCTTCTTCTGATTGGTCTCAGTCTAACTGTAGCTTCTTCTGATTGGTCTCAGTCTAACTGTAGTTTCTTCTGATTGGTCTCAGTCTAACTGTAGTTTCTTCTGATTGGTCTCAGTCTAAATCAAATCAAATGTTATTGGTCACATACACATGGTTAGCAGATGTTAATGCGAGTGTACTGAAATGCTTGTGCTTCTTGTTCCAACAGTGCAGTAATATCTAACAAGTAATCTAACAATTCCCCAACAACTTCCTAATACACACAAATCTAAAGGGATGAAATGAGAATATGTACATGTAAATATATGGATGAGCAATGGCCGAGCGGCATAGGCAAGATGCAGCGGATGGTATAAGATGCAGTATATTCATATTTTTTATGTATTTATTTATTTAACCAGGTAGGCAAGTTGAGAACAAGTTCTCATTTGTAACTGTGACCTGGCCAAGATAAAGCATAGCAATTCGACACATACAACAACACAGAGTTAAACATGGAATAAACAAAACATACAGTCAATAATACAGTAGAACAAAAGAAAACGAAGTCTATATACAGTGAGTGCAAATGAGGTACGATAAGGGAGTTAAGGCAATAAATAGGCCATGGTGGCGAAGTAATTACAATATACCAATTAAACACTGGAATGGTAGATGTGCAGAAGATGAATGTGCAAGTAGAGATACTGGGGTGCAAAGGAGCAAGATAAAGAAATAAATACAGTATGGGGATGAGGTAGGTAGATAGATGGGCTGTTTACAGATGGGCTATGTACAGGTGCAGTGATCTGTGAGCTGCTCTGACAGCTGGTGCTTAAAGCTAGTGAGGGAGATATGAGTCTCCAGCTTCAGAGATTTTTGCAGTTCGTTCCAGTCAATGGCAGCAGAGAACTGGAAGGAAAGACGACCAAAGGAGGAATTGGCTTTGGGGGTGACCAGAGAGATATACCTGCTGGAGCGCATGCTACGAGTGGGTGCTGCTATGCTGACCAGTGAGCTGAGATAAGGCGGGGCTTTACCTAGCAGAGACTTGTAGATGACCTGGAGCCAGTGGGTTTGGCGACAAGTATGAAGCGAGGGCCAACCAACGAGTGCGTACAGGTCGCAGTGGTGGGTAGTGTATGGGGCTTTGGTGACAAAATGGATGGCACTGTGATAGACTGCATCCAATTTGTTGAGCAGAGTGTTTGAGGCTATTTTATAGATGACATCACAGGAGTCGAGGATCGGTAGGATGGTCAGTTTTACGACGGTATGTTTGGCAGCATGAGTGAAGGATACTTTGTTGTAATGTAGGAAGCCGATTCCAGATTTTATTTTATGAGATGAGTAATGTAGAATATGTAAACATTATTAAGGTGTCATTGTTTAAAGTGACTAGTGAGTCTCTATGTAGGCAGCAGCCTCGCTGAGTTAGTGATTGCTGTTTAGCAGTCTGATGGCCTTGAGATAGAAGCTCTCGGTCCCAGCTTTGATGCACCTGTACTGACCTCGCCTTCTGGATGGTAGTTGGATGAACAGGCCATGGCTCGGTTGGTTCTTGTCCTTGATGATCTTTTTGGCCTTCCTGTGACGTCGGGAGCTGTAGGTGTCCTGGAAGGCAGGAAGTTTGCCCCCGGTGATGCGTTGTGCAGACCGCACCACCCTCTGGAATGCCTTGCGGTTGAGGGCGGTGCAGTTGCTGTACCAGGCGGTGATACAGCCCGACAGGATGCTCTCAGTTGTGCATCTGTAAAAGTTTGTCAGGGTTTTAGGTGACAAGCCAAACTACTAACTGTAGTTTCTTCTGATTGGTCTCAGTCTAACTGTAGTTTGTTGGTATTTCTCCCCCCAGACAATGACTCTGATGCTCTAAGTAGTTCCTATGAGTCGTATGAGGAAGATGAAGAGGAAAGAGGAGCAGGGCCTGGGTCCAGGCTGACCCACCAGTGGCCTAGTGATGAGAGCTCCATGCTCCCTGCCAGGGACTGTAGGATCTGTGCCTTCCTGCTGCGAAAGAAACGCTTCGGACAGTGGGCTAAGCAACTGACTGTCATACGGGACAACAGGCTACAGGTACACACACACGCACGCACGCACGCACGCACGCACGCACGCACGCACACACACACGCACGCACACACACACACACACACACACACACACACACACACACACACACACACACACACACAATCCTTAACCCCTGTGTTCTCTCCTCCAGTGCTATAAGAGTTCTAAGGACGTGTCCCCATATTTTGACCTGCCCCTGCTCCAGTGCACTGTGGTCTACGCCCCTAAAGACGGACGCAGGAAGAGACATGAGCTGAGGTTCACTCCACCCAGTGGAGAGGCTCTGGTCTTGGCTGTGCAGAGCAGGGAGCAGGCACACAGGTGGCTCAGGGTGAGGACAAAACACACACAACACACAAACGCATGCACCTTTAGGCAACCTGCCTAAATGACTACAGGCCTGTAGCACTCACGTCCGTAGCCGTGAAGTGCTTTGAAAGGTTGGTAATGGCTCACATCAACACCATTATCCCAGAAACCCTAGACCCACTCCAATTTGCATACCGCTCAAACAGATCCACAGATGATGCAATCTCTATTGCACTCCACACTGCCCTTTCCCACCTGGACAAAAGGAACACTTATGTGAGAATTCTATTCATTGACTACAGCTCAGCTTTAAACACCATAGTACCCTCAAAGCTCATCACTAAGCTAAGGATCCTGGGACTAAACACCTCCCTCTGCAACTGGATCCTGGACTTCCTGATGGGCCGCCCCCAGGTGGTGAGGGTAGGTAGCAACACATCTGCCATGCTGATCCTCAACACTTGAGCTCCCCAGGGGTGCGTGCTCAGTCCCCTCCTGTACTCCCTGTTCACCCACAACTGCATGGCCAGGCACGACTCCAACACCATCATTAAGTTTGCAGATGACACAACAGTGGTAGGCATGGTCACCGACAACTACGAGACAGCCTATAGGGAGGAGGTCAGAGACCTGGCCGGGTGGTGCCAGGATAACAACCTATCCCTCAACATAACCAAGACTAAGGAGATGATTGTGGACTACAGGAAAAGGAGGACCGAGCACGCCCCCATTCTCATTGACGGGGCTGTTGTGGAGCAGGTTGAGAGCTTCAAGTTCCTTGGTGTCCACATCATCAACAAACTAGAATGGGCAAACACACCAAGACAGCCGTGAAGAGGGCACGACAAAGCGTATTCACCCTCAGGAAACTAAAAGGATTTGGCATGGGTCCTGAGATCCTCAAAAGGTTCTACAGCTGCAACATCGAGAGCATCCTGACTGGTTGCATCACTGCCTGGTACGGCAATTGCTCGGCCTCTGACCGCAAGGCACTACAGAGGGTAGTGCGTACGGCCCAGTACATCACTGGGGCTAAGCTGCCTGCCATCCAGGACCTCTACACCAGGCGGTGTCAGTCATAGACCCCAGCCACCCCAGTCATAGACTGTTCTCTCTGCTACCGCATGGCAAGCGGTACCGGAGTGCCAAGTCTAGGACAAAAAGGCTTCTCAACAGTTTTTACCCCCAAGCCATAAGACTCCTGCACAACTAATCAAATGGCTACCTGGACTATTTGCATTGTGTGCCCCCCCCCCCAACCCTGTGTGTGTGTGTGTGTGTGTGTGTGTGTGTGTGTGTGTGTGTGTGTGTGTGTGTGTGTGTGTGTGTGTGTGTGTGTGTGTGTGTGTGTGTGTGTGTGTGTGTGTGTGTGTGTGTGTGTGTGTGTGTGTGTGTGTGTGTGTGTGTGTGTGTGTGTGTGTGTGTTTGTGTGTGTTCTCAGGTGGTCCATAAAGTGAGTCAGGTAAAAGGACCAGAAGAGCCCACTTCTCCAATGATGCCCAGAAAGACTGAGCTGGACAAGGTGTGTGTTGTACACTAGAGTCAGTGTGTGTTACACTAGAGTCAGTGTGTGTTACACTAGAGTCAGTGTGTGTTGTACACTAGAGTCAGTGTGTGTTACACTAGAGTCAGTGTGTGTTGTACACTAGAGTCAGTGTGTGTTGTACACTAGAGTCAGTGTGTGTTGTACACTAGAGTCAGTGTGTGTAACACTAGAGTCAGTGTGTGTAACACTAGAGTCAGTGTGTGTTGTACACTAGAGTCAGTGTGTGTTGTACACTAGAGTCAGTGTGTGTTGTACACTAGAGTCAGTGTGTGTTGTACACTAGAGTCAGTGTGTGTTGTACACTAGAGTCAGTGTGTGTAACACTAGAGTCAGTGTGTGTAACACTAGAGTCAGTGTGTATAACACTAGAGTCATTGTGTGTTGTACACTAGAGTCAGTGTGTGTTACACTAGAGTCAGTGAGGGGTTACAACAGAGTCAGTGAGGGGTTACACTAGAGTCAGTGAGGGGTTACATTAGAGTCAGTGTGTGGTTACATTAGAGTCAGTGTGTGTTACATTAGTCTGTGTGTGTAACAGTAAAGTCAGTGTGTGTAACAGTAGAGTCAGTGTGTGTAACAGTAGAGTCAGTGAGGGGTTACACAAGAGTCAGTGAGGTGTTACACAAGAGTCAGTGAGGGGTTACATTAGAGTCAGTGAGGGGTTACATTAGAGTCAGTGAGGGGTTACATTAGAGTCAGTGTGTGTTACACTAGAGTCAGTGTGTGGTTACATTAGAGTCAGTGTGTGTTACACTAGAGTCAGTGAGTGGTTACATTAGAGTCAGTGAGGGGTTACATTAGAGTCAGTGTGTGGTTACATTAGAGTCAGTGTGTGTTACACTAGAGTCAGTGAGGGGTTACACAAGAGTCAGTGAGGGGTTACACTAGAGTCAGTGTGTGTAACAGTAGAGTCAGTGTGTAACAGTAGAGTCAGTGTGTGTAACAGTAGAGTCAGTGTGTGTAACAGTAGAGTCAGTGAGGGGTTACACAAGAGTCAGTGAGGGGTTACACTAGAGTCAGTGTGTGTAACAGTAGAGTCAGTGTGTGTAACAGTAGAGTCAGTGTGTGTAACAGTAGAGTCAGTGTGTGTAACAGTAGAGTCTGTGTGTGTAACAGTAGAGTCAGTGAGGGGTTACACAAGAGTCAGTGAGGGGTTACACTAGAGTCAGTGTGTGTTACACTAGAGTCAGTGAGGGGTTACATTAGAGTCAGTGAGGGGTTACATTAGAGTCAGTGAGTGTAACAGTAGAGTCTGTGAGGGGTTACATTAGAGTCAGTGTGTGTAACAGTTCAGTGAGGGGTTACACTAGAGTCAGTGAGGGGTTACATGAGTCAGTGAGGGGTTACATTAGAGTCAGTGTGTGTTACACTAGAGTCAGTGAGGGGTTACATTAGAGTCAGTGTGTGTTACACTAGAGTCAGTGAGGGGTTACACTAGAGTCAGTGTGTGTAACAGTAGAGTCAGTGTGTGTAACAGTAGAGTCAGTGTGTGTAACAGTAGAGTCAGTGTGTGTTACACTAGAGTCAGTGAGGGGTTACATTCGAGTCAGTGAGGGGTTACACTAGAGTCAGTGAGGGGTTACACTAGAGTCAGTGTGTGTTACACTAGAGTCAGTGAGGGGTTACACTAGAGTGTGTTAAACCCAATAGAACCCATGGCCTAAACAAAGAACAATAGAAGAACAACAGAACAACAGAATAATAAAAGAACAGAATAACAACAGAACAACAGAATAATAACAGAGCAGAATAATAACAGAACAACAGAATAATAAAAGAACAGAATAACAACAGAATAATAACAGAGCAGAATAACAACAGAACAACAGAATAATAACAGATCAACAGAACAATATAATAACAGAATAATATCAGAACAACAGAATAATAAAAGAACAGAATAACAACAGAACAACAGAATAACAACATAACAACAGAATAGCAACAGAACAACAGAATAACAGAATAATAACAGAATAACAGAATAGCAACAGCACAACAGAATAATAACAGATCAACAGAACAATATAATAACAGAATAATATCAGAACAACAGAATACCAACAGAACAATGTAATAACATAATAATAATAGAACAGAATAACAACAGAACAACAACAGAACACCAACAGAACAACAGAATAACAGAACAACAGAATAACAACAGAACAATAGAATAATAGAATAATAACAGAAAAACAGAACAACAGAACAGAATAATAGCAGAACAACAGAATAACAACAGAACAACAGAATAAAAGCAGAACAAAATAATAATAACAGAACAACATAATAACAGAATAATAGCAGAATAACAAAAGAACAACATAATAACTTAGAATAACAGAACAGCAGAATAACTCAAAAAACAGAATAATAACTGAACAGAATGTAACCGGTATTTAAATAGGCAAGTCAGTTAAGAAAAATCTTATTTACAATGACAGCCTACCCCGGCCAAACCCAGAATAAAAACAGAACAACAGAATAACAACAGAAAAACACAGAACAACAATAACACAGATAAACAGAATAACAACAGTACAGAGAATAATTACAGAACAGCAGAACAGCAGTACAACGAATAATTACAGAACAGCAGAACAACGAATAATTACAGAACAGCAGAACAACAACAGAATGATAACAGAACAACAGAATAACAGAACAGCAGAATAACAACAGAACAGCAGAATAACAACAGAACAGCACAATAACAACAGAACAACAGAATAACAACAGAATAACAACAGAATAACAACAGAACAACAACAGAACAACAGAATAACAACAGAATAACAGAATAACAACAGAACAACAACAGAACAACAGAATAACAACAGAATAACAGAATAACAACAGAACAACAGAATAACAACAGAACAACAGAACAACAGAATAACAACAGAATAACAGAATAACAACAGAATAACAACAGAATAACAGAATAACAACAGAACAACAGAACAACAGAATAACAACAGAATAACAGAATAACAACAGAATAACAGAATAACAGAATAACAACAGAACAACAACAGAACAACAGAATAACAACAGAATAACAGAATAACAACAGAACAACAGAATAACAACAGAACAACAGAACAACAGAATAACAACAGAACAGCAGAATAACAACAGAATAACAGAATAACAACAGAATAACAACAGAATAACATAATAATAACAGAATAACATAATAATAACAGAATAACATAATAATAACAGAATAACAGAATAACAACAGAACAACAGAATAACAACAGAATAACAACAGAATAACAGAATAACAACAGAATAACAACAGAATAACAACAGAATAACAGAATAACAACAGAACAACAACAGAACAGAATAACAACAGAACAGCAGAATAACAACAGAACAGAATAATAACAGAACAACAGAATAACAACAGAATAACAACAGAACAGCAGAATAACAACAGAATAACAACAGAACAGCAGAATAACAACAGAACAACAACAGAATAACAACAGAATAACAACAGAATAACAACAGAATAACAACAGAACAGAATAACAACAGAACAGCAGAATAACAACAGAACAGAATAACAACAGAATAACAGAATAACAACAGAACAACAACAGAACAGAATAACAACAGAACAGCAGAATAACAACAGAACAGAATAATAACAGAACAACAGAATAACAACAGAACAACAACAGAACAGAATAATAACAGAACAGCAGAATAACAACATAACAACAGAATAACAACAGAATAACAACAGAATAACAACAGAATAACAACAGAACAACAGAATAACAACAGAACAACAACAGAATAACAACAGAATAACAACAGAATAACAACAGAATAACAACAGAATAACAGAATAACAACAGAACAACAACAGAACAGAATAACAACAGAACAGCAGAATAACAACAGAACAGAATAATAACAGAACAGCAGAATAACAACAGAACAGCAGAATAACAACATAACAACAGAATAACAACAGAACAGCAGAATAACAACAGAACAACAGAATAACAACAGAACAACAGAATAACAACAGAACAACAGAATAACAACAACAACAGAACAGCAGAACAACAACAGAACAACAACAGAACAACAGAATAACAACAGAACAACTGTCACGTTCGTCGTAAGGATGGGACCAAAACACAGCGGGAATGTGTATACTCATCTTCTTTATTGTGAAGAAAAACAAAAAACAAACACTTAATCAAAAAACAACGACGAGAAAACAGTCCTGTGAAGCACACAGCTACACTTGGAACAACTACCCACACAAACCCATGAAAAAACACCCCTACTAAATAGGACCTTCAATTAGAGGCAACGAGGAACAGCTGCCTCCAATTGAAGGTCAACCCAATAAACTAAACATAGAAATAGAAAAACTAGAACAAACATAGAAATATACTAACCAAAAAAAAACAAACACATAAAACAAACACCCCCTGCCACGTCCTGACCAAACTACAATAACAAAGAACCCCTTTACTGACAGGACGTGACAGTACCCACCCCCAAAGGTGCAGACCCCGGATGCACCTCAAACAAAAAACACAAAAATAAACCCCAAAACAAAAATAATCCCAAACTAAAGGGAGGGAAGGGAGGGTGGCCACCGTCACCGACGGTTCTTGTGCTACACCCCCCTCCCCAATCCTCCTACTATGGAGGTGGCTCAGGCTCCAGCCTTAGTCCCCAACCTAACCTTTCCACCCCTGCTGAAGGCTCAGGGCTAAGGCGCGTCGCTGGAGACCTCGGGCTGATGCGCGTCGCTGGAGTCCTCAGGCTGATGGGCGACTCTGGGAGCTCCGGACTGGAGGGCGACTCTGGCTGCGCCGGTTCCGGACTGGAGGGCGACTCTGGCTGCGCCGGTTCCGGACTGGAGGGCGACTCTGGCTGCGCCGGTTCCGGACTGGAGGGCGACTCTGGCTGCGCCGGTTCCGGACTGGAGGGCGACTCTGGCTGCGCCGGTTCCGGACTGGAGGGCGACTCTGGCTGCGCCGGAAGCTCTGGACGGGGAACTGTCGCCGGAAGCTCTGGACGGGGAACTGTCGCCGGAAGCTCTGGACGGGGCACTGTCTCTGGAAGCTCTGGACTGGACAGGCGCACTACAGGCCTGGTGCGTGGGGCTGGCTTTGGAGGTGCCAGACTGGTAACACGCACCTCAAGGCCAGTGCGAGGAGCAGGAGCAGGACGAACTGGACTGGGCAGGCGCACTGGAGGCCTGGTGCGTGGGGCTGGTAGTGGAGGTACCAGACTGGAGACACGCACCTCAAGGCTAGTGCGAGGAGCAGGAACAGGACGTACTAGACTGGGCTGACGCACTGGAGGCCTGGTGTGTGGTGCTGGTGCCAGACTAGAGACACGCACCTCAGGGCTAGTGCGAGGAGCAGGAACAGGGTACACCGGGCCATGAACAAGCACTGGAGGTCTGGAGCGCACAGCCTGCACCACCCATCCTGGCTGGGTAGTCACAGTAGCCCTGCACGGGCGGAGTGCTGGCACAGGGCGAACTGGGCTGTGCAGAGGCCTGATGGCTGCCGTGCGTAGAGCAGGCGTAGGGTAGACTGGGCCTAGGAGACGTACTGGTGGCCAGATATACTGCGCAGGCATACTCCTACCTGGCTGGATGCCCACTCTAGCGCGACACTTGCGAGGGGCTGGGATCGCTCGCACCGGACTGTGCATGCGCATGGGCGAGATCGTGCGCACTTCCGCATAGACCGGCTCTCTCATGATCCGCTGCTCCTCATAATAAGCACGGGGAGTTGGCTTAGGTTTATTACCTGACCTAGCCACTCTTTCCATGTGCCCCCCCTAAAAAATGTCTTGGGGCTGCCTCTCACACTTGCCAATCTGCGCGGATAACGCCTCGTAATAACGCCACTCTGCCTTGGCTGCCTCCAGCTCCTCCTTAGGTCGCCGGAACTCCCCAGCCTGGTGCCAATGTCCTGCCCCATCCAAAATTTCCTCCCATGTCCATGACTCCAAATCCCTCTGCTGCTCCTTCCTCTGCTGCTTGGTCCGTTGGTGGTGGGTAGTTCTGTCACGTTCGTCGTAAGGATTAGACCAAAACGCAGCGGGAATGTGTATACTCATCTTCTTTATTGTGAAGAAAACCAAAAAACAAACACTTAATCAAAAAACAACGACGAGAAAACAGTCCTGTGAGGCACACAGATACACTTGGAACAACTACCCACAAAAACCCATGAAAAAACACCCCAACTAAATAGGACCTTCAATTAGAGGCAACGAGGAACAGCTGCCTCCAATTGAAGGTCAACCCAATAAACTAAACATAGAAATAGAAAAACTAGAACGAACATAGAAATATTTTAACATAGAACATTAACCAAAAAACCCTGAAACACATAAAACAAACACCCCCTGCCATGTCCTGACCAAACTACAATAACAAATAACCCCTTTACTGGTCAGGACGTGACAACAACAGAATAACAACAGAACAACAGAATAACAACAGAATAACAACAGAACAACAGAATAATAACAGAACAACAGAACAACAGAATAACAACAGAACAACAGAATAACAACAGAACAACAGAATAACATCCGAACAGCAGAATAACATCCGAACAGCAGAATAACAACAGAACAACAGAATAACAACAGAACAACAGAATAACAACAGAATAACAGAATAACAACAGAACAACAACAGAATAACAACAGAATAACATCCGAACAGCAGAATAACAACAGAACAACAGAATAACAACAGAATAACAGAATAACAACAGAACAACAGAATAACAACAGAATAACAGAATAACAACAGAACAACAGATTAACATCCGAATAACAGAATAACAACAGAACAACAGAATAACAACAGAACAACAGAATAACAACAGAACAACAGAATAACAACAGAACAGCACAATAACAACAGAATAACAACAGAATAACAGAATAACAACAGAATAACAACAGAATAACAACAGAACAACAGAATAACAACAGAATAACAACAGAATAACAGAATAATAACAGAACAACAGAATAACAACAGAATAACAACAGAATAACAACAGAATAACAACAGAATAACAACAGAACAACAGAATAACAACAGAACAACAGAATAACAACAGAATAACATAATAATAACAGAACAACAGAATAATAACAGAATAACATAATAATAACAGAACAACAGAATAATAACAGAACAGCAGAATAACAACAGAATAACAACAGAACAACAGAATAACAACAGAATAACAACAGAACAACAGAATAACAGAATAACAACAGAATAACATAATAATAACAGAACAACAGAATAACAACAGAACAGCAGAATAATAACAGAACAACAGAATAACAACAGAATAACAGAATAACAACAGAATAACATAATAATAACAGAACAACAGAATAACAACAGAATAACATAATAACAACAGAATAACAACAGAACAACAGAATAACAACAGAACAACAGAATAACAACAGAACAACAGAATAACAACAGAATAACATAATAATAACAGAACAACAGAATAACAACAGAATAACAACAGAATAACAACAGCAACAGAATAACAACAGAATAACAACAGAATAACAACAGAACAGCAGAATAACAACAGAATAACAGAATAACAACAGAACAACAACAGAATAACAGAATAATAACAGAACAGCAGAATAACAACAGAACAGCAGAACAACAACAGAACAACAACAGAACAACAGAATAACAGAATAACAACAGAACAACAGAATAACAACAGAATAACATAATAACAACAGAACAGCAGAATAACAACAGAACAACAGAATAACAACAGAACAACAGAATAACAACAGAATAACAACAGAATAACAACAGAATAACAACAGAATAACAACAGAATAACAACAGAATAACATAATAACAACAGAACAGCAGAATAACAACAGAACAACAGAATAACAACAGAATAACAGAATAACAACAGAACAACAGAATAACAACAGAATAACAACAGAATAACAGAATAATAACAGAACAGCAGAATAATAACAGAACAGCAGAATAACAACAGAATAACAACAGAATAACAGAATAACAGAATAACAACAGAATAACAACAGAATAACAACAGAACAACAGAATAACAACAGAACAACAGAATAACAACAGAATAACAGAATAATAACAGAACAGCAGAATAATAACAGAACAGCAGAATAACAACAGAATAACAACAGAATAACAGAATAACAGAATAACAACAGAATAACAACAGAATAACAACAGAATAACAGAATAACAACAGAATAACAACAGAATAACAGAATAACAGAACAGCAGAATAACAACAGAACAGCAGAATAACAACAGAATAACAGAATAACAACAGAACAACAACAGAATAACAGAATAATAACAGAACAGCAGAATAACAACAGAACAGCAGAATAACAACAGAATAACAGAATAACAACAGAACAACAACAGAATAACAGAATAACAACAGAACAGCAGAATAACAACAGAACAACAGAATAACAACAGAATAACAGAATAACAACAGAACAACATAATAACAACAGAACAGCAGAATAACAACAGAACAACAGAATAACAACAGAATAACAGAATAACAACAGAACAACAGAATAACAACAGAATAACAACAGAATAACAGAATAATAACAGAACAGCAGAATAATAACAGAACAGCAGAATAACAACAGAATAACAACAGAATAACAGAATAACAGAATAACAACAGAATAACAACAGAATAACAACAGAATAACAGAATAACAACAGAATAACAACAGAATAACAACGCCAGAATCCGCAACAGAATAACAACAGCAACGAACAGAATAACAGACAGCAGAATAACGACAGCAGAATCAACAGAATAACAACAGAAAACAGAATAACAGAATAACACAGAATAACAACAGAATAACACAGAATAACAGAATCAACAGAATCAACGAACAGAATAACAGCAGCAGAATCAACGACAGCAGAATAACAACAGAACAGCAGAATAACAACAGAATAACAGAATAACAACAGAACAACAACAGAATAACAGAATAACAACAGAACAGCAGAATAACAACAGAATAACAGAATAACAACAGAACAACAACAGAATAACAGAATAACAACAGAATAACAGAATAACAACAGAATAACAGAATAACAACAGAACAACAACAGAACAACAGAATAACAACAGAACAGCAGAATAACAGCAGAATAACAACAGAATAACAGAATAACAACAGAACAACAGAATAACAACAGAATAACAACAGAATAACAACAGAATAACAACAGAATAACAGAATAACAACAGAATAACAACAGAATAACAACAGAATAACAGAATAACAACAGAATAACAGAATAACAACAGAATAACAACAGAATAACAACAGAACAACAGAATAACAACATAACAACAGAATAACAACATAACAACAGAATAACAACAGAACAACAACAGAATAACAACAGAATAACAACATAACAACAGAATAACAACAGAATAACAGAATAACAACATAACAACAGAATAACAACAGAATAACAACATAACAACAGAATAACAACAGAATAACAGAATAACAACAGAATAACAGAATAACAACAGAACAACAGAATAATGAAAGATCAACAGAACAACAGAACAACAGAATAACAGAATAACAACAGAACAACAGAATAACAACAGAACAACAGAATAACAACAGAACAACAGAATAACAACAGAACAACAGAATAACAACAGAACAACAGAATAACAACAGAATAACAGAATAACAACAGAACAACAGAATAACAACAGAACAGCAGAATAACAACAGAATAACAGAATAACAACAGAACAACAGAATAACAACAGAACAACAGAATAACAACAGAACAACAGAATAACAACAGAACAACAGAATAACAACAGAACAACAGAATAACAACAGAACAGCAGAATAACAACAGAACAACAGAATAACAACAGAACAACAGAATAACAACAGAACAACAGAATAACAACAGAACAACAGAATAACAACAGAACAACAGAATAACAACAACACATCAGCATCAGTCACTGTGTTTATCTGTTTACCCAGTAGAACTGGACTTGTCTAGGTTTACATCCTAAATGGCACCCTATATCCTACATAGTGGACTACTTTTGGCCAGAGCCCTATTGGCCTGGTCTATGCCCATTGGGCACACACTGGTTAAATCAACGTTGTTTCCACGTCGTTTCAACAAACGTTGAACCAACGTTGAATAGATGTTGAATTGTAGTCTGTGGCCCGTTCCGTTGGCTCTGGTCAAAGTAGTGCACTATTTAGAGGATAGGGTGCCATTAGGGATGTAGATGTGGTGGTAGTAAACAGTACTGACAGAGTTCAGTCATCCTTCAACCCCTCATTAAAGCTTGTCACTCTCTCTGAGCAGGACATTGCTCTCTCTCGCTCTCCTATCTCTCTAGGGAAGGGAAAGGGAGGAGGATGGTGGAATAGATTCAGCTGTTGGGTGTTTTGTGTTTCCTGATTGAACTAAACTGTTATTATGTACCTCCTCTGTCCTCTCAGCGGCTGTCTGGTGAGAAGACTATGGCAGACCCAGCGAGTGTGGGAGTGTCTACAGGAGAGAACAACAGGGACAACAGAGAGAAGGGTGATAAACTGTTGCTTTGGATGCTAACATGGAGATTTATATATAACTTTCACCTAAATTATTCAGCGTGTTTCTATGTGTTTTATGTGTTTGTATGTGTTTGTCTGTGTGTGTGTGTGTGTGTGCGTGCGTGTGTGTGTTTGAGTGCGTGTGCGTGTGCGTGTGCGTGCGTGTGTGCGTGTGTGTGTGTTTGAGTGCGTGTGTGTGCGTGTGTGCGTGTGTGTGTGTGTTTGCGTGCGTGTGTGTGCGTGTGCGTGTGCGTGTGTGCGTGCGTGTGCGTGTGCATGTGTGCATGTGTGCGTGCGTGTGTGCGTGTGTGTGTGTGTGTGCGTGTGTGTGTGTGTGTGTGTGTGTGTGTGTGTAGGTAAGGTGAAGCGGGGGGCTCTAGCAGCAGGTCGTAAGATAACACGTATCATCAGTTTCTCCAAGAGGAAGCACCTCCTACCTGGCGACGCACGCCCCCCCTCCCCAGACCCTCGACGAGGTAGGACCGCCCCCTCCACTCCTCCTCCAGCTCACCTCTCACTCCTTCCCTGAACTATTCTATATCCTTTCTCTCTCTTTCTATCTGTCTCTCTCTCTCTTTCAAACCTTTCCACATACTTACACACACAAACAATGAAGCTAAATTCATTAAATATGACTATAACCTACTGATAACAGCAATGATACAGTCCTCCTCTCCTCTTTCCCTTCCTCTCCCCTCCTCCTTCCTCTCCTCTCCTCTCCACCTCTCCTCCCTAGGCTACCTGTCTGTGTTGGTGAGCCAGGTATGGCAGGACCAGTGGTGTTGTGTGCGTGAGGGTTTTCTCTACTTCCACCCTGACAGAGGAGACCCCCGGGCCTCCCTGGCCCCTCTACCCCTCCATGGGTGTGAAGTGTTCCCAGGACTGGGCACCAAACACCTCTTCACCCTCAGGATACTGAAGGGAGGCACAGAGGTGGCTGCATTGGAGGTAATATACTGTACATGCAACAATACGGGATACAATTCATGGCACCGTACATTTCAATACAGTACTTCAAGAAGTTTAGCAATTTAGAATACAGACTCATGTCTTTTCCATGTGCTGGTAAATGTCAGAATGTTTGTATAATAGATCTGTCTAATCTGACCATTACCTCTATTTCTCTCTGTCTCTCTTTCTCTCTCTCTCTCTTGCTTGCTCGCTCTCTCTCTCCTCTCTCTCCCTCCCTACTCTCTCTCTCTCCATCTCCCTCCACCTCCTTCCTCCTGTAGGCGTGTAGTTCTGAGGAGTTGGGGCGATGGCTGGGTGTTCTGCTGGCAGAGACAGGTACAGCCACAGATCCAGAGTCACTACACTACGACTATGTTGATGTGGAAACCACCGCTAAAATCAGAGATGCCGCGCGACACTCTTTCCTGTGAGTCAGAGAGAGAGAGAGAGAGAGAGAAAGAGGAATGGTGGAATGACGTGTTTGTCAAATGTTTCAGTCTCTCACAATCACATTTCACAATCTCACACTTTTTTCTCTCTCTCCCTCTCTCTCTCCCTCTGTCTTTCGCTCTCTTCCTATCCCTCTCTCTTTCTCTCTCCCCCTCTCTCTCTTTCTCTCTCTATCCCTCTCTCTCTCCCCCTCTCTCTCTCTCTCTCCCGCTCTCTCTCAGGTGGGCCACATCTTCTAGTAGCACTTCCACTGACTCCAGGATGTATGACGAGGTTCCCTATGAGGGAGAGCAGGTGGGAAAACACACACACGACCAGCTGGGCTCTATGTATGAGAATTACTCCCAGACAGGAGGGTTTCCTCTGAAGTGCCGAGAGGAGCTGTGTGAGTGTGTGTGTGGGGGTGTGTGTGAGTGAGTGAGTGAGTGGGTGTGTGTGTGTGAGTGGGTGAGTGAGTGTGTGTGTGAGAGAGTGAGTGAGTGCGTGTGTGAGTGCGTGTGTGAGTGCGTGTGTGTGTGTGTGTGTGTGAGTGCTTGCGTGCGTGTGTGACTGTGTGCGTGTGTGACTGTGTGCGTGTGTGAATGCGTGCGAGTGTGAATGTGTGCGAGTGTGTGTGAGTGCGTGAGTGTGTGCGTGCGTGCGTGTGTGTGTTTGAGTGCGTGCGTGTGTGAGTGCGTGCGTGCGTGCGTGTGTGAGTGCGTGCGTGTGTGACTGTGTGCGTGTGTGAATGCGTGCGAGTGTGTGTGCGTGTCTGTGTGCGTGTGTGTGTGTGCGTGAGTTTGTGCGTGAGTGTGTGCGTGCGTGTGTGAGTGCGTGCGTGAGTGTGTGTGTGTGTGTGAGTGCGTGTCTGTGTGAGTGCGTGTCTGTGTGAGTGCATGTGTGTGTGTGAGTGTGTGTGTGTGTGTGAGTGCGTGTCTGTGTGAGTGCGTGTCTGTGTGAGTGCGTGTCTGTGTGAGTGCGTGTCTGTGTGAGTGCGTGTCTGTGTGTGCGTGAGTTTGTGCGTGAGTGTGTGCGTGCATGTGTGAGTGCGTGCGTGAGTGTGTGTGTGTGTGTGTGAGTGCGTGTCTGTGTGAGTGCGTGTCTGTGTGAGTGCGTGTGTGTGTGAGTGAGTGCGTGTGTGTGTGTGTGCGTGCGTGTGTGAGTGCGTGTGTGTGTGATTGCGTGCGTGAGTGCATGTGTGCGTGCGTGCGAGAGTGAGTGTGTATGTGAATGCATGTGTGTGCGTGTGTCTGTGTGAGTGCGTGTCTGTGTGAGTGCGTGTGGGCATGTGTGAGTGCGTGTGTGAGTGCTTGTGTGAGTGCGTGTGTGAGTGCGTTTGTGAGTGCGTTTGTGAGTGCGTGCGTGCGTGTGTGCGTGTGTGTGTGCGTGACTGCGTGCGTGACTGCGTGCGTGCGTGAGTGCGTACGTGCGTGTGTGTGTGATTGCATGCGTGAGTGCGTGTGTGAGTGCGTGCGTGTGGTGCATGAGTGCGTGTGTGACTGCGTGAGTGAGTGTGTGTATGTGAATGCATGTGTGTGTGTGCGAGTGCGTGCGTGTGTTTACTTTTTCTGCTGCTCTTTGTTGATGACTCTCATAGTCCTCCGTTCTTTTCCCTTCACCCTTCTCTTCTACAGCCTGAGGAAGATACCGGACCAAAGCAGAGGTCCAGTTTCTCCACTAAATACTCTGCTATGACCAGACCTGGTCTGTCCCTGAAACACACAGGCTCCAGTAAGACACACACACACACATCCCACTAGGCACAGACATCATTTCAACGTCTAGTTTTCATTTACATTTGGTTGTCAACTAATGTGAAGTCAACGTGAAATCAACAAAATATTTCACCAGGTCATTAAAAAATGCCAAATACCCTTGTCTTGATGACTTTTTGCAAATCCAATCAGTTTTCCACATTGATTCATTGTCTTCACATTTCATTTCTTTGCTGAATGAAGTTTTTTGCCCAGTGGGATAGCTTATTTCCTTCTCTGTCTGTCACTTCAGAGCCTGTCTGTCTGTCTGTCTGTCTGTCTGTCTGTTCTGTCTGTCTGTCTGTCTGTCTGTCTGTCTGTCTGTCTGTCTGTCTGTCTGTCTGTCTGTCTGTCTGTCTGTCTGTCTGTCTGTCTGTCTGTCTGTCTGTCACTTCAAAGCCTACCGTCTGTCTGGAGAGAAAAGAAGAGGAGTGGATGGAACCTGAGATTTCTGAGAAAACCTCATTAGCTTCGCTGCTGACATCTCTCTCTCTCTCCCTCTCTCCCTCTCTCCCCCTGTCTTTCTCTCTCCTACTCTTTCTGAGAGAGAGAGAGAGAGAGAGAGAGAGAGAGAGAGAGAGAGAGAGAGAGAGAGAGAGAGAGAGAGAGAGAGAGAGAGAGAGAGTCACGTCTTCTTCCCATAACCTCACCAGGTCTGACCTTTCACCTCCCCCCAGACGCCAATCAATATGGCCTCTATGGGAAAACACGAGCGGAGGAGGACGCTAAACACTACTTGAAAGAGAAAGAAGAGCTGGAGAGAGAGAGGGATAGAATACGGAACACTCTGCTGACACTGAGACAAGAGAGGAGAGAGGTGAAGGAGAGGTTGAAGACTGCCTCAGGTAAGAGGGGTCAGAACACGCACGCACTCAAACACACACACACAAAACAGATCTCAGTAGGCTACAGTACCTAACGTACCTTCAAAATATAATCAGCAACGCTCTACCACCCTCTACTGGAGGAACTATACAGGTGCTCCCTAATCAATTTCCTCTGTTTGTGTGTTCCTGGAGCAGAGGAGCAGAGGGGCGCCCTGAGTGAACGTGTGTCCCAGCTAGAGAAGGCTTGCCGTGGGAAGGAGAGTGAGAGGGTGGACCTGGAGCTCTGTCTCACCCAGGTTAAAGACAACCTGCAGAAGAGTCTAGCAGGAGGAGCTCTGGGGGCACCTGGGGAGAGCAAACCCTCCAGCAAGGTACAACACACACAAATGTGCTCATGCATGCGCACACACACACACACATAGACCCACCAGCAAATAAGTAATCAGTGGTGCTAGTGATTTTAACGTGTGTGTCTCAGGTCTATAGCAGACCCTACTGCTCTGGATCTATACCAGTCAGCTGTAAGAAACCTCCTGTCTACTCTTCCTTTAAAGGAACAGTCATGCAGAAAGCCAAGGTAAGTGTGACAGACACACACAGTTTATCTGGGTCCCAAATTATGCATCTTAGAGGGACGCAGCTTTAGCCTCCACAGTCTGTCACTATCAGCCAGTTCCATCATCAGGCCACAGTCTGTCACTATCAGCCAGTTCCATCATCAGGCCACAGTCTGTTACTATCAGCCAGTTCCATCATCAGGCCACAGTCTGTCACTATCAGCCAGTTCCATATTCAGGCCACAGTCTGTCACTATCAGCCAGTTCCATCATCAGACCACAGTCTGTCACTATCAGCCAGTTCCATCATCAGACCACAGTCTGTCACTATCAGCCAGTTCCATCATCAGACCACAGTCTGTCACTATCAGCCATTTCCATCATCAGGCCACAGTCTGTCACTATCAGCCAGTTCCATCATCAGGCCACAGTCTGTCACTATCAGCCAGTTCCATCATCAGGCCACAGTCTGTCACTATCAGCCAGTTCCATCATCAGGCCACAGTCTGTCACTATCAGCCAGTTCCATCATCAGGCCACAATCTGCCACTTCACTATCAGCCAGTTCCATCATCAGACCACAGTCTGTCACTATCAGCCAGTTCCATCATCAGACCACAGTCTATCACTATCAGCCAGTTCCATCATAAGACCACAGTCTGTCACTATCAGCCAGTTCCATCATCAGGCCACAGTCTGTTACTATCAGCCAGTTCCATCATCAGGCCACAATCTGCCACTATCACTATCAGCCAGTTCCATCATCAGGCCACAGTCTGTCACTATCAGCCAGTTCCATCATCAGGCCACAGTCTGTCACTATCACTATCAGCCAGTTCCATCATCAGACCACAGTCTGTCACTATCAGCCAGTTCCATCATCAGGCCACAGTCTGTCACTATCACTATCAGCCAGTTCCATCATCAGACCACAGTCTGTCACTATCAGCCAGTTCCATCATCAGGCCACAGTCTGTTACTATCAGCCAGTTCCATCATCAGGCCACAGTCTGTCACTATCACTATCAGCCAGTTCCATCATCAGACCACAGTCTGTCACTATCACTATCAGCCAGTTCCATCATCAGACCACAGTCTGTCACTATCAGCCAGTTCCATCATCAGGCCACAGTCTGTCACTATCAGCCAGCTCCATCATCAGGCCACAGTCTGTCACTATCAGCCAGTTCCATCATCAGGCCACAGTCTGTCACTATCAGCCAGTTCCATCATCAGGCCACAGTCTGTCACTATCACTTTCAGCCAGTTCCATCATCAGGCCACAGTCTGTCACTATCAGCCAATTCCATCATCAGACCACAGTCTGTCACTATCAGCCAGTTCCATCATCAGGCCACAGTCTGTCACTATCAGCCAGCTCCATCATCAGGCCACAGTCTGTCACTATCAGCCAGCTCCATCATCAGGCCACAGTCTGTCACTATCAGCCAGTTCCATCATCAGGCCACAGTCTGTCACTATCAGCCAGCTCCATCATCAGGCCACAGTCTGTCACTATCAGCCAGCTCCATCATCAGGCCACAGTCTGTCACTATCAGCCAGTTCCATCATCAGGCCACAGTCTGTCACTATCAGCCAGTTCCATCATCAGGCCACAGTCTGTCACTATCAGCCAGTTCCATCATCAGGCCACAGTCTGTCACTATCAGCCAGTTCCATCATCAGGCCATAGGGGTCTAATGGTGTCCTAGCAGTTAAAGTGAGCACCTGAGGAGAACTCACAGAGGAGAACTCACAGAGGAGAACTCACAGAGGAGAACTCAGCGTGCATGTAATACATTTAAAGTGTAATACACAAAAATATTTAACTGTTGATTTTCTTTGCAGGAATGGGAGTCGAAGAAATGCGCTTAGGGCATATGGATGTTAAAGCAAGATTGGAGATGATTGGAGGCATATCAGAGAGAGGATGTGTTGTTCAGATGTTTGTAGAGATATGGACGAAATGGACAGGTATTCAGGATATTGTGCCAGTGTACAGAAAGGATATTCATTTACCTTGATAAACGACAGAGAAAGGGACATTGAGAGATGTAAGAATGTTCCATAGAACAGGAATGGAAGACAATGGACATGGAAGGAAAACTCAGTGATTTACTGTATGTGATGGGCTTTAAAGGGATACTTCCAGATTTTGGCAGTTTAGCCACTTCCTAGGTCCATGCTACGGTAACTTCTCCTGTAGACTTACAGTTATTTCACTAAAGTTAGTTAACAAGGGCTCCAGAACCTACCTTCAACTTCCTTCAAACTACACACAGAGACATACAAATGGTATCCATGAGTTCATCTGACTTTGGGGAAGTAGATAAAAGTACTTAAACCTTTACTGAAGTGGGCTAAATCAGGGTCCCACAGAGTGTTTCTTGGTAGTCTTAAACAAATCTACTTTGAA
The DNA here is from genome assembly GCF_965601325.2 of Salmo salar. Taxonomy (NCBI): domain Eukaryota; kingdom Metazoa; phylum Chordata; class Actinopteri; order Salmoniformes; family Salmonidae; genus Salmo; species Salmo salar. The sequence continues at coordinate 15,151,036 of NC_138295.1, forward strand.
ACAAAAGTATACACCTCACACACATAGTTATGGGCTTAAAAACACACACCTCACACACATGGTTATGGACTTAAAAAAAGAAGACATCTTTACCATGTCAGATACAGACTTAAAATGTATTCCATTTTGAGTTTGCTTCCCAGTATTACACTTTATATACATAACAGAGGACTGAAATATAACAAAACTGTTTGACATAGAAACAATGGATTTAAAAAAATTAATAAATTGGAGATTCCGCCCATCAGTCCAATTTCCCGGTTGTCGTAGGAAGGGGAAGCGGACCAAAGTGCAGCGTGTGTGTCGTTCCACATTGTATTTACACTGTGAAACTATGCAATACATAAACATAAACTAAAGAATAAAACAACAAACCGTGACGCAGAGGTGAAACATTACTCAAAAACAATCTCCCACAAACCCAGGTAGGAAAAAACCCTACTTAAGTATGATCTCCAATTAGAGACAACGAGGACCAGCTGCCTCTAATTGGAGATCATCCCAAACAAAACCCAACATAGAAATACATAACTAGAACATGACAACATAGAAAAACTAAACTAGAAAAAAAACCTGTCATGCTCTGACCAACTCTACCATAGAAAATAACATCAGGTGCCTATGGTCAGGACGTGACATCCAAATAAGGAACTTTTGTTAGTTGACTGCAGGAAAGGGCTACTTGACAAAATCTCTGATTATTATTTTTTTTAACATAATTTTCTCCCTTTGCCGCGGGAAGTAGGGGTACTGATAGTACTGCAGCACCCGCTGAAAAATCGGATTCTTTTTTTATTTGTAATTTTTTTGTAAGTAGTTCACTGGGCCTTTATTAGTCCTATATTAGCATAACGATATAGCTGTCTGTTTTGTATATAGTAGGATTATTTTCACACTGCACAATGGTCCTTTTTCCCTCAAATTATGAATGACTATAAACAATACAATGACTAACAAAATGGTGCTAATAATAGATGTAACTGTAAATATTATCTGAACAATGGACACCAGGTGCCAATACCTATCTACGGGAATTCACACCGCTGATCATTAATAAAACTCATCAAATACAGTGCCTTCAGAAAGTATTCAGACCCCTTTACTTTTTCCACATTTTGTTACGTTACATCCTTATTCTAATATATATATATATATATAAATCCTCAATCTACACACAATACCCTATGACGACAAAGCAATAACAGGTTTTTAGACATTTTTGCTAATTTATAAAAAATTAAAAAACTGAAATATCACATTTACATAAGTATTCAGACCCTTTACTCAGTACTTTGTTGAAGCACCTTTGGCAGCAATTACAGCATCGAGTCTCGCAAGTCTCGAGTCAGCATCGCAACTCATGCGTTGTCTTGGCTGTGTGCTTAGGGTTGTAAGGTGAACCTTCACCCCAGTCTGAGGCCTGAGCGCTCTGGAGCAAGTTTTCATCAAGGATCTCTCTGCACTTTGCTCCATTCATCTTCGCCTTGATCCTGACTAGTCTCCCAGTCCCTGCCGCTGAAAAACATCCCCACAGAATGATGCAGCCACCACCATGCTTCACTGTAGGGATGGTGCCAGGTTTCCTCCAGACGTGACGCTTGGCATTCAGGCCAAAGAGTTCAATCTTGGTTTCATCAGACCAGAGAATCTTGTTTCTCATGGTCTGAGAGTCTTTACATGCCTTTTGGCAAAATCCAAGCGGGCTGTCATGTGCCTTTTACTGAGGAGTTGTGTTCTTGAGGACCTTCAATGCTGCAGAAATGTTTTGGTAAAATTCCCCAGATCTGTGCCTTGACACAATCCTGTCTTGGAGCTCTACGGACAATTCCTTTGTCCTCATGGCTTGGTTTTTGCTCTGACATGCACTGTCAACTGTGAGACCTTATATAGACAGGTGTGTGCATTTCCAAATCATGTCCACTCATTTGAATTTAGCACTGGTGGACTCCAAGTTCTAGAAACATCTCAAGGATGTTCAGTGGAAACAGGATGCACCTGAGCTCTGTTTCTAGTCTCATAGCAAAGGGGCTGAATACTTATGTAAATAAGGTATTTTAGTTTTTTATTTGTTTATTTGTTTTCACTTTGTCATTATGGGTTATTGTCTCTACATTGCTGAGGACTTTTTTTTATTAATCCATTTTAGAATAAGGCTGTAACATAACACAATGTGGAAAAAGTCAAGGGGTCTGAATGCTTTCCGAAGCCACTGTACCCAGGTCATGTATTTTAACACAAGCAGACCCTCATTTCTGATTGATGTTTGCACTTTACTGAATTATTTCCTACTACCTGGAGATGGTTTATGGGTTGTGATAAATACATTAATAAATACATGTTCTCAGAAGACCAACACTCCCATGTGTGTGTGTGTGTGTGTGTGTTTGTCTGCGTGCATACGTGTGTGTGTGTGTGTGTGTGTGTGTGTGTGTGTGTGTGTGTGTGTGTGTGTGTGTGTGTGTGTGTGTGTGTGTGTGTGTGTGTGTGTGTGTGTGTGTGTGTGTGTGTGTGTCAGGTGGGCTATTCACAGCTCTCCAGATGCAGGGTCAACACCTGTCTGTCCATTGGGTACTTGGTCAGGTCTACGTCACACAGGATTGAAATAAAGGGTGGAGATCGTAGTGAACTACATTTGAGACTCCGGTTCATTGAAATGCACAAGAAGGAGCATCTGATGTAGCTTGGTCCCAGATCTGTTGGTGCTGTCTCACCAACGACTTCAACAATTTCATAATAGGAGTTGGACAGACAACACAAACAGACCTGGGACCAGGAAACATTCCTTACCCCCAGACACTTGAACAGGTGACTATCCCAGAAATAAAGACAAAGGAACACTCTGTTTCTGCATTGATCTGATTATTTATTGACCAAGTGAGATCTGATTGGCAGATTTTCTCATTTGATTATTGACGTGTAGACTAGGTTAAGGACAGATCTGCATACAGTACTTTATAGGTACACCTGCAGATACTCTCACCAGTCTTGATACATTTCTAGATAATCTGTGATCAGTGTTTCTTCCTATCAACGTCAGCAGAGGATGTAGCAGCATTTAAAATAAACAGTGGTAAACTGGTGAGTTGTTTCCTGTGGTGGCTACCAACACTGATCACAGATCAGTTGTAAGAGCAGTAGGTTTGTTATTAGCATGAGGAAATGAGAACGCAAGAAGATGTATGATATAAATCCACTGCACTCTCCAGTCAATGTAAATATAAGCGGTGATATACAAGTCCACTCCACTCTTCAGTCAACTCTTCAGCCACCAAGCTAACACAGCTCAGTGGAGCCCCAGTTACAGACAGATATGATACCTGCAGTGATACTGATGGCCCTGTCCTGGAGCACAGGTAGGATTCTGTGGTAACACTTAACTTGACACCCAGCGTCATAACACGTTATGATACGGTCATAACCATGTCATAATATGTCAAAACACTGTCATGACACATAGTGTATACAGTACCGTGAAAAAGTATTTACTTGTTTTTCTATATTGTTGATACTGAACATTATCAAATCTTCAACCAAAAGCTAATATTAGATAAAGAGAACCTGAGTGAACAAATAACACAATTGCACAAATAACACAATTTAATTAACAAAGTTTTGCAACACCCAATGCCCCTGTGTGAAAAGTAATTGGCCCCTTACACTCAATAGCTTTTTCAAGCATGAACTGCTCGTTTCAAATCCTGCCATATCTCAATTGGGATTAGGTCTGGACTGTGATTAGGCCATTCCAAAACTTCAAATGTGTAGCTTTTTAGCCATTTTCATATAGACTTGATTGTGTGTTAAGGATTGTTGTCTTGCTGCGTGACCCAGCTGTCCTTCAGCTTCAGCTCACAGACGGATGGCCTGACATTCTCCTGTAGAATTCACTGATACAGAGCAGAATTCATGGTACCTTCTATTAAGGCAAGTCGTCCAGGTCCTGAGGCAGCAAAGCATCTCCAAACCATCACACTACCACCACCACCATGCTTGACCATTGGTATGAGGTTTTTACTGTGCTATGCAGTGTTTGGTTTTCACCAGACATAATGGGACCCATGTTGTCCAAAAAGTTGACTCAAGTTTGCCAAAAAGTACCTGGAAGCACCTGGATGATCCTCAATACTATTGGAAGAATATTCTATGGACAGATGATTCAAAAGTCTAACTTTTTACGACATCTACATAAGTTTCAAAACCCCAAAAACCTACCACAAAAGGCAAAACATTCCATTACACCATACCGTTCAACGGTATATTTCCGTTGTATACATATATTTTTTTTATTACCATATTAAATTATCATTGTAATTGTGCACACATTGATGTCAGACATGCACCTACCCCAATGCTGTGTTTCTGATGACTGGGATGAATGCAGGAGCAGATTTCAGGAGCAGGACAAGACACCCTCTTTTTAACTGATGACTGACATAAGGGCATGTACGTGAGAGGCCTGGGTTATAGGATTATGATGGCCATAATGCTTCTTCACAGTGTCACAAAGCGTATTTTTTTTGTCCAAGTAGTCTCATAACATCTCCTCTGAGAGTGAGCTCCTCTCCCTCACTGTCACAGGTAATTGAGAACGAACCAGACTTTTTACTTTGTCAGAGTTTCCCTAGACGGATCTCATGATAATCAATCCACTTCCTTATCAAATGTGTTTCTGTTGCAGCCTCTCCTATGACAGCTTTCACTATCAGACTGGTAGTAGTGCTGCTGATCTTGGTCACCACGGCCCTCTATCTGCACTTCAACACCACCACGGCCCTCTATCTGCACTTCAACACCACCACGGCCCTCTATCTGCACTTCAACACCACCACGGCCCTCTATCTGCACTTCAACACCACCAGGGCCCTCTATCTGCACTTCAACACCACCATGGCCCTCTACCTGCACTTCAACACCACCAGGGCCCTCTATCTGCACTTCAACACCACCAGGGCCCTCTATCTGCACTTCAACACCACCACGGCCCTCTATCTGCACTTCAACACCACCGCAGCCCTCTACCTGCACTTCAACACCACCACGGCCCTCTATCTGCACTTCAACACCACCACGGCCCTCTATCTGCACTTCAACACCACCGCGGCCCTCTATCTGTACATCAACACCACCGCGGCTCTCTACCTGCACTTCAACACCACCACGGCCCTCTATCTGCACATCAACACCACCAGGGCCCTCTACCTGCACATCAACACCACCGCGGCTCTCTACCTGCACTTCAACACCACCATGGCCCTCTACCTGCACATCAACACCACCAGGGCCCTCTATCTGCACTTCAACACCACCACGGCCCTCTATCTGCACATCAACACCACCATGGCCCTCTACCTGCACTTCAACATCACCGCGGCCCTCTATCTGCACTTCAACATCACCACGGCCCTCTATCTGTACTTCAACACCACCGCGGCCCTCTATCTGCACTTCAACATCACCACGGCCCTCTATCTGTACTTCAACAGGCACCTTCCCCCTCTTCCTTTGCTCTCACCATATTTACTCAATAACTTCTACATCTGCATTGCTTGCTGTTTGGGGTTTTGGGGTGGGTTTCTGTATAGCACTTTGTGACATCGGCTGATGTAAAAAGGACTTCATAAATACATTTCATTGATTGATTGATTGATTGACTGATAGAAAATGCATGCAATCAGCCCAGTTGCATGTTACTGTTCAGACCACTTAGCGTATGCACATGATTATTATTGGCTGTAAATGACAGAAATGTAATTAAACGTGTGTGTGTGTGTGTGTGTGTGTGTGTGTGTGTGTGTGTGTGTGTGTGTGTGTGTGTGTGTGTGTGTGTGTGTGTGTGTGTGTGTGTGTGTGTGTGTGTGTGTGTGTGTGTGTGTGTGTGCGCGCGCCCATACCCAGGGCCAGTTGTTTGCAGGAGTGTTTACCCAGGAGAGAGAATCAGCTGCAGCTGTAACACCAGTAATCTCTTCCCTAATGCCAACTCTCCTTCCCCTTAAGTCAACAGCATAACGTTACAGCTGGCATTGGAGTGATTCATTCCTCTGACAGCCCTCCCCAGCGGTTTAGATTAGAATATAACAGCTTCCCAAATGGCTCCCTTCTTAGGGCACTACTTTTGAGCAGAGCCCATAAGGAATAGGGTTCTGTTTGGGACGTACTGTAGACACAACATCTGCTGCATGTGAAAAATTCAACATGTAAAGGTTTTGAATGAGTCATTCACTTAATGGAGTTTTGTCGGGTACATTACTCTACATGGCAGTGAAACTAAGCAGACGTGCTACCTGTCACTCTCTCTAGTCAGATCCCTTAGAAATAATGTTCTGTACATTTCTGTCCTCTATATGTTCTAATATTAACGTCATTACCATAATGTATGTTCTCATATTAACGTCATTATCATAGTGTATGTTCTCATATTAAAGTCATTACCATAATGTATGTTCTCATATTAACGTCATTATCATAGTGTATGTTCTCATATTAACGTCATTATCATAGTGTGTGTTGTCATATTAAAGTCATTATCATAGTGGATGTTCTCGTGTTGACGTCATTATCATAGTGTATGTTCTCATATTAAAGTCGTTATCATAGAGTATGTTCTCATATTAAAGTCATTACCATAATGTATGTTCTCATATTAACGTCATTATCATAGTGTATGCTCTCATATTATTGACATTATCATAGTGTATGTTCTCATATTAATGTCATTATCATAGTGTATGCTCTCATATTATTGTCATTATCATAGTGTATGTTCTCATAATGTCATTATCATAGTGTATGTTCTCATAATGTCATTATCATAGTGTATGTTCTCATATTAAAGTCATTATCATAGAGTATGTTCTCATATTAATGTCATTATCATAGTGTATGTTCTCACATTAATGTCATCATCATAGTGTATGTTCTCATATTAATGTCATTATCATAGTGTATGTTCTCAATGTCATTATCATAGTGTATGTTCTCATATTAAAGTCGTTATCATAGAGTATGTTCTCATATTAATGTCATTATCATAGTGTATGTTCTCATATTAATGTCATTATCAGTGGATGTTCTCACATTAATGTCATCATCATAGTGTATGTTCTCACATTAATGTCATCATCATAGTGGATGTTCTCATATTAATGTCATTATCATAGTGGATTTTATTACATCAACTGTCCTTCCAGCACAGCTGTCCACACCCACAAATGTTTAATGTATTAAAGTGGATAAAGTGAAAGCATATACATATAATAACATTTAATAACATATAGGGGCTGTTTCCCAGACACAGACTAAGCCTGGTCCTGACATTAAAAGCAAAAATGGATAATCTCCATTGAACATGCTTTAGTCCAGGATCAGGCCTAATCTGTGTCCAGAAATCCACCGGTTTCCTCTTTTTCACTGTTTTTTAAATTAGCAAAATAATGAATAAACTTGATCTGACTTGACATCTTCATGCATATAATCTGTGAATACAGGTTCAACCTAAGACTAAGGCACTAGAGTTGATTACACCACCTTCTGTTTTATCAGTAGAAGGACCATAACCTTTCAGGATTACCAGTTTTCCTCTACTCAGGTTTATAAATCACCAGATGAGGCCGGTTCAGACGAGGCCGGTTCAGATGAGGTGGGTTCAGACAAGGCAGGTTCAGACGAGGCGGGTTTAGAAAATAGTTTTTATTATTATTACAGCTTCAATAGTTTTACAGAGGTATTTAATGATTGATTTAGTGTTGTCCATATTATTATGTCTAGATAGGCCACCAGATCATTTATAAAAAATCTAATACAAATTAAAAAAGTGCAGAAGTAATTGCCATGTTTTGCAGAGGGGTCAAATACTTATTTCCCACATTAAAATGCAAATCAATTTATAACATTTTTGACATGCGTTTTTCTGGATTTTTTTGTTGTTATTCTGTCTCTCACTGTTCAAATAAACCTACCATTAAAATTATAGACTGATCATTTCTTTGTCAGTGGGCAAACGTACAAAATCAGCAGGGGATCAAATACTTTTTTCCATCACTATATACTATAGTAAAAGAAACCTGTAGTATATACTTTAGTAATTTAGTAGAGTTTTTGCAGACTGTAGTATACTGTATAGTATTTACTGTACTGTTTTTGAAGACTAGTATACTTAAGCAATAAGGCCCGATGGGGTGTGGTAATCAAATCATATAGTTTTAGTCACATACACATATTTACATTTACATTTACATTACATTTAAGTCATTTAGCAGACGCTCTTATCCAGAGCGACTTACAAAATGGTGCATTCACCTTATGATATCCAGTGGAACAACCACTTTACAATAGTGCATCTAAATCTTTTAAGGGGGGGGGGGGGGGGGGGGGTTAGAAGGATTACTTTATCCTATCCTAGGTATTCCTTAAAGAGGTGGGGTTTCAGGTGTCTCCGGAAGGTGGTGATTGACTCCACTGTCCTGGCGTCGTGAGGGAGCTTGTTCCACCATTGGGGTGCCAGAGCAGCGAACAGTTTTGACTGGGCTGAGCGGGAACTGTGCTTCCTCAGAGGTAGGGGGGCCAGCAGGCCAGTGGTGGATGAACGCAGTGCCCTTGTTTGGGTGTAGGGCCTGATCAGAGCCTGAAGGTATGGAGGTGCCGTTCCCTTCACAGCTCCGTAGGCAATCACCATGGTCTTGTAGCGGATGCGAGCTTCAACTGGAAGCCAGTGGAGAGAGCGGAGGAGCGGGGTGACGTATTTAGCAGATGTTATTGCGGGTGTAGCGAAATGCTTGTGTCACGGTTGTCTAAAGGAGCAGACCAAAGTGCAGCGTGGTTGTAGTTCCACATTTTATTAAATCCATGAAACTTTGCCGTTCATAAATAACTGAATTAACAAAACAACAAACCCGTGACGCAGAGAGAAACAAACACTACTCAAAATATAATAACCCACAAAACCCAGGAAGAAAACCCCTACTTAAATATGATCTCCAATTAGAGACAACGAGGACCAGCTGCCTCCAATTCGAGATCAACCCAAAAAACAACAACATAGAAATAGAAAAACTAGAACTTAAACATAGAAATACAAAACATAGAAAACACAAAACACCCCCTGTCACGCCCTGACCTACTCTACCATAGAAAATAACCTCTTACTATCGTCAGGACGTGACAGCTTGTGCTCCTAGCTCCAACAGTACAGCAATATCTAACAATTCACAACAATACACACAAATCTAAAAGTAAAATAATGGAATTAAGAAATATATAAATATTAGGACGAGCAATGTCGAAGTGGCATTAACTAGAATACAGTAGACTACAGTATGAAATGAGTAAAGCGGTATGTAAACATTATTAAAGTGACTAGTGTTCCATTATTAAAGTGACCAGTGATTCCATGTCTATGTATATAGGGCAGCAGCTTTTAAGGTACAGGGTTGAGTAGCTGGGTGGTAGCTGGCTAGTGATGGCTATTTAACAGTCTGATGGCCTTGAAATAGAAGCTGTTTTTCAGTCTCTCGTGTCCCAGCTTTGATGCACCTGTGCTGACCTCTCCTTCTGGATGATAGTGGTGGTAACAGGCCGTGGCTCAGATGTGTGGTGTTTTTGAGGACTGTAGTTTTATGGCAGACATTCTGTAGTAATTACTACAGTGTTTCTTTGCGGAAAATACTGTAGTATTTAATATAGTTTTCTACAGTATACAATAACATTCAATAATATGTACTACACATGATCGAGGGATACGACAATGGATTATAGTATTCTACAGTATACTACAGTTTACTACAGAATTCTATTGTAATTATTGTAGTACTGTATAGTAAACTGTTGTATTTTTCCATGTGGGCCTCCACCCCTCCACTCATCCACCCCTCCACTATTCCACCCCTCCACTATTCCATCAAACCACTATTCCACCCCTCCACTCATCCACTCCTCCACTCTTCCATCCCTCCACTCCTCCACTATTCCATCCCTCCACTATTCCACCCCTCCACTATTCCATCACCACTATTCCACTCCACTCTTCCATCCCTCCACTCCTCCACTATTCCACTCCTCCACTATTCCACCCCTCCACTATTCCACCCCTCCACTATTCCATCCCTCCACTATTCCACTCCACTCTTCCATCCCTCCACTCCTCCACTATCCCACTCCTCCACTATTCCACCCCTCCACTATTCCATCCCTCCACTATTCCACCCCTCCACTATTCCACTCCTCCACTATTCCACTCCTCCACTGTTCCACTCCTCCACTATTCCACCCCTCCACCCCTCCACTATTCCATCCCTCCAATATTCCATCCCTCCACTATTCCACCCCTCCACTATTCCACTCCTCCACTATGCCACCCCTCCACCCCTCCATTATTCCATCCCTCCACTATTCCATCCCTCCACTATTCCACCCCTCCACTATTCCACTCATCCACTCTTCCATCCCTCCACTCCTCCACTATTCCACCCCTCCACTATTACACCCCTCCACTATTCCACTTCTCCACTATTCCACCCCTCGACTATTCTACCCCTCCACTATTCCATCCCTCCACCCCTCCACTATTCCATCCTTCCACTATTACATCCCTCCACTATTCCACCCCTCCACTATTCCACTCCTCCACTATTCCACCCCTCCACTATTCCACCCCTCCACTATTCCATCCCTCCACTATTCCACCCCTCCACTCCTCCACTCTTCCATCCCTCCATTATTCTACCCCTCCACTATTCCATCCCTCCACTATTCCACCCCTCCACTATTCCACCCCTCCACTATTCCACTCCACTCTTCCATCCCTCCACTCCTCCACTATTCCACTCCTCCACTATTCCACCCCTCCACTATTCCAGTCCTCCACTATTCCATCCCTCCACTCATCCACCCCTCCACTCTTCCATCCCTCCACTCCTTCACTATTCCACTCCTCCACTATTCCACCCCTCCACTATTCCAGTCCTCCACTATTCCATCCCTCCACTCATCCACCCCTCCACTCTTCCATCCCTCCACTCCTTCACTATTCCACTCCTCCACTATTCCAACCCTCCACCCCTCCACCCCTCCACTATTCCATCCCTCCACTATTCCATCCCTCCACTATTCCACCCCTCCACTATTCCACTCCTCCACTATTCCACCCCTCCACTATTCCACCCCTCCACTATTCCATCCCTCCACTATTCCACCCCTCCACTATTCCACCCCTCCACTATTCCACCCCTCCACTATTCCACTCCTCCACTATTCCACCCCTCCACTATTCCACCCCTCCACTATTCCATCCCTCCACTCCTCCACTATTCCATCCCTCCACTATTCCATCCCTCCACTATTCCACCCCTCCACTATTCCACTCCTCCACTATTCCACCCCTCCACTATTCCACCCCTCCACTATTCCATCCCTCCACCCCTCCACTATTCCATCCCTCCACTATTCCATCCCTCCACTATTCCACCCCTCCACTATTCCACTCCTCCACTATTCCACCCCTCCACTATTCCACCCCTCCACTATTCCATCCCTCCACTCCTCCACTATTCCACCCTTCCACTATTCCATCCCTCCACTATTCCACCCCTCCACTATTCCATCACTCCACTATTCCACTCCTCCACTCTTCCATCCCTCCACTCCTCCACTATTCCATCCCTCCACTATTCCACCCCTCCACTATTCCATCACCACTATTCCACTCCACTCTTCCATCCCTCCACTCCTCCACTATTCCACTCCTCCACTATTCCACCCCTCCACTATTCCACCCCTCCACTATTCCATCCCTCCACTATTCCACTCCACTCTTCCATCCCTCCACTCCTCCACTATTCCACTCCTCCACTATTCCACCCCTCCACTATTCCATCCCTCCACTATTCCACCCCTCCACTATTCCACTCCTCCACTATTCCACTCCTCCACTGTTCCACTCCTCCACTATTCCACCCCTCCACCCCTCCACTATTCCATCCCTCCAATATTCCATCCCTCCACTATTCCACCCCTCCACTATTCCACTCCTCCACTATTCCACCCCTCCACCCCTCCATTATTCCATCCCTCCACTATTCCATCCCTCCACTATTCCACCCCTCCACTATTCCACCCCTCCACTCTTCCATCCCTCCACTCCTTCACTATTCCACTCCTCCACTATTCCACCCCTCCACTATTCCACTCCTCCACTATTCCACCCCTCCACTCATCCACCCCTCCACTATTCCAACCCTCCACTATTCCATCCCTCCACTATTCCACCCCTCCACTATTCCACCCCTCCACTATTCCACCCCTCCACTATTCCACTCCTCCACTATTCCACCCCTCCACTATTCCACCCCTCCACTATTCCACCCCTCCACTATTCCATCCCTCCACTCCTCCACTATTCCACACTTCCACTATTCCATCCCTCCACTATTCCACCCCTCCACTATTCCACCCCTCCACTATTCCACTCCTCCACTCTTCCATCCCTCCACTCCTCCACTATTCCATCCCTCCACTATTCCACCCCTCCACTATTCCACTCCTCCACTATTCCAACCCTCCACTTTTCCACCCCTCCACTATTCCACTATTCCACTCCTCCACTATTCCATCCCTCCACTATTCCACTATTCCACTCCTCCACTATTCCACCCCTCCACTTTTCCACCCCTCCACTATTCCACTATTCCACTCCTCCAATATTCCACCCCTCCACTCCTACACTATTCCACTCCTTCACTATTCCATCCCTCCACCCCTCCACTATTCCATCCCTCCACTATTCCACCCCTCCACTATTCCACCCCTCCACTATTCCACCCCTCCACTATTCCATCCCTCCACTATTCCACCCCTCCACTATTCCACCCCTCCACTATTCCACTATTCCACTCCTCCACTATTCCATCCCTCCACTCCTCCACTATTCCACTCCTCCACCATTCCACTTTTCCACCCCTCCACTATTCCACTATTCCACTCCTCCACTATTCCATCCCTCCACTATTCCACTATTCCACTCCTCCACTATTCCACCCCTCCACTTTCCACTCCTCCACTATTCCACTCCTCCACTATTCCACCCTTCCACTATTCCATCCCTCCACTATTCCACCCCTCCATTATTCCATCCCTCCACTATTCCACCCCTCCACTATTCCACCCTTCCACTATTCCACCCCTCCACTATTCCATCCCTCCACTATTCCACTCCTCCACTCTTCCATCCCTCCACTCCTCCACTATTCCATCCCTCCACTATTCCACCCCTCCACTATTCCACTCCTCCGCTATTCCACTATTCCACTCCTCCACTATTCCATCCCTCCACTATTCCACTATTCCACTCCTCCACTATTCCACCCCTCCACTTTTCCACCCCTCCACTATTCCACTATTCCACTCCTCCAATATTCCACCCCTCCACTCCTACACTATTCCACTCCTTCACTATTCCATCCCTCCACCCCTCCACTATTCCATCCCTCCACTATTCCACCCCTCCACTATTCCACCCCTCCACTATTCCACCCCTCCACTATTCCATCCCTCCACTATTCCACCCCTCCACTATTCCACCCCTCCACTATTCCACTATTCCACTCCTCCACTATTCCATCCCTCCACTCCTCCACTATTCCACTCCTCCACTATTCCACTTTTCCACCCCTCCACTATTCCACTATTCCACTCCTACACTATTCCATCCCTCCACTATTCCACTATTCCACTCCTCCACTATTCCACCCCTCCATTATTCCATCCCTCCACTATTCCACAGCTCCGCTATTCCATCCCTCCACTATTCCACCCCTCCACTATTCCACTCCTCCACTATTCCACCCTTCCACTATTCCATCCCTCCACTATTCCACAGCTCCGCTATTCCATCCCTCCACTATTCCACTCCACTCTTCCATCCCTCCACTCCTCAACTATTCCACTCCTCCACTATTCCACCCCTCCACTATTCTACCCCTCCACTATTCCATCCCTCCACTCCTCCACTATTCCACTCCTCCACTATTCCACTCCTCCACTATTCCACCCCTCCACCCCTCCACTATTCCATCCCTCCACTATTCCATCCCTCCACTATTCCACCCCTCCACTATTCCACTCCTCCACTATTCCACCCCTCCACCCCTCCACTATTCCATCCCTCCACTATTCCACCCCTCCACTATTCCACCCCACCACTATTCCACTTCTCCACTATTCCACCCCTCCACTATTCCACCCCTCCACAATTCCACCCCTCCACTATTCCATCCCTCCACTATTCCATCCCTCCACTATTCCACTCCTCCACTATTCCACCCCTCCACTATTCCACTCCTCCACTATTCCACTCCTCCACTATTCCACTCCTCCACTATTCAACTCCTCCACTATTCCACCCCTCCACTATTCCACCCCTCCACTATTCCACTCCTCCACTATTCCACCCCTCCACTATTCCATCCCTCCACTATTCCACTCCTCCACTATTCCACCCCTCCACTATTCCATCCCTCCACTATTCCACCCCTCCACTCCTCCACACTTCCATCCCTCCACTATTCCACCATTCCACTATTCCACCCCTCCACTATTCCACCCCTCCACTATTCTACCCCTCCACTATTCCATCCCTCCACTATTCCACCCCTCCACTATTCCACCCCTCCACTATTCCACTCCACTCTTCCATCCCTCCACTCCTCCACTATTCCACTCCTCCACTATTCCACTCCTCCACTATTCCACCCCTCCACCCCTCCACTATTCCATCCCTCCACTATTCCATCCCTCCACTATTCCACTCCTCCACTATTCCACCCCTCCACCCCTCCACTATTCCATCCCTGCACTATTCCATCCCTCCACTATTCCACTCCTCCACTCTTCCATCCCTCCACTCCTCCACTATTGCACCCCTCCACTATTCCACCCCTCCACTATTCCACTTCTCCACTATTCCACCCCTCCACTATTCCACCCCTCCACAATTCCACCCCTCCACTATTCCATCCCTCCACTATTCCACTCCCCCACTATTCCACCCCTCCACTATTCCACTCCTCCACTATTCCACTCCTCCACTATTCCACCCCTCCACTATTCCATCCCTCCACTATTCCACTCCTCCACTATTCCACACCTCCACTATTCCACTCCTCCACTTTTCCACCCCTCCACTATTCCACCCCCTCCACTATTCCACCCCTCCACTATTCCATTCCTCCACTATTCCACCCCTCCACTATTCCATCCCTCCACTATTCCACTCCTCCACTCTTCCATCCCTCCACTCCTCCACTATTCCATCCCTCCACTATTCCATCCCTCCACTATTCCACCCCTCCACTATTCCACCCCTCCACTATTCCACCCCTCCACTATTCCACTACTCCACTCCTCCACTATTCCATCCCTCCACTATTCCACCCCTCCACTATTCCACCACTCCACTATTCCACCCCTCCACTATTCCACTCCTCCACTATTCCATCCCTCCACTATTCCACCCCTCCGCTATTCCACCCCTCCGCTATTCCACCCCTCCACTATTCCACCCCTCCACTATTCCACCCCTCCACTATTCCACCCCTCCACTATTCCACCCCTCCACTATTCCACCCCTCCACTATTCCACCCCTCCACTCTTCCATCCCTCCACTCCTCCACTATTCCACTCCTCCACTATTCCACTCCTCCACTATTCCACTCCTCTACTATTCCACCCCTCCACTCATCCATCCCTCCACTATTCCACCCCTCCACTATTCCACTCCTCCACAATTCCACCCCTCCACTCATCCACCCCTCCACTCTTCCATCCCTCCACTCCTTCACTATTCCACTCCTCCACTATTCCACCCCTCCACTATTCCACTACTCCACTCCTCCACTATTCCATCCCTCCACTATTCCACCCCTCCACTATTCCACCCCTCCACTATTCCACCCCTCCACTATTCCACTCCTCCACTATTCCATCCCTCCACTATTCCACCCCTCCGCTATTCCACCCCTCCGCTATTCCACCCCTCCACTATTCCACCCCTCCACTATTCCACCCCTCCACTATTCCACCCCTCCACTATTCTACCCCTCCACTATTCCATCCCTCCACTATTCCACCCCTCCACTCTTCCATCCCTCCACTCCTCCACTATTCCACTCCTCCACTATTCTACCCCTCCACTCTTCCATCCCTCCACCCCTCCACTATTCCACCCCTCCACTATTCCACCCCTCCACTCTTCCATCCCTCCACTCCTCCACTATTCCACTCCTCCACTATTCCACTCCTCCACTATTCCACTCCTCTACTATTCCACCCCTCCACTCATCCATCCCTCCACTATTCCACCCCTCCACTATTCCACTCCTCCACAATTCCACCCCTCCACTCATCCACCCCTCCACTCTTCCATCCCTCCACTCCTTCACTATTCCACTCCTCCACTATTCCACCCCACCACTATTCCACTCCTCCACTATTCCACCCCTCCACTATTCCACTCCTCCACTATTCTATCCCTCCACTATTCCACTCCTCCACTATTCCATCCCTCCACTCATCCACTCCTCCACTATTCCACCACTCCACTATTCCACCCCTCCACTATTCCATCCCTCCACTATTCCACCCCTCCACTATTCCACCTCTCCACTATTCCACTCCTCCACTATTCCACCCCTCCACTATTCCACCCCTCCACTATTCCACCCCTCCACTATTCCATCCCTCCACTCCTCCACTATTCCATCCCTGCACTATTCCATCCCTCCACTATTCCACTCCTCCACTATTCCACCCCTCCACTATTCCACCCCTCCACTATTCCACCCCTCCACAATTCCATCCCTCCACTCCTCCACTATTCCATCCCTCCACTATTCCACCCCTCCACTTTTCCACCCCTCCACTATTCCACTATTCCACTCCTCCACTATTCCATCCCTCCACCCCTCCACTATTCCACCTCTCCACTATTCCACCCCTCCACTCCTCCACTATTCCACTCCTCCACTATTCCACCCCTTCACTTTTCCACCCCTCCACTATTCCACTATTCCACTCCTCCACTATTCCATCCCTCCACTATTCCACCCCTCCACTATTCCACCCCTCCACTATTCCACCCCTCCACTATTCCACCCCTCCACTATTCCACTCCTCCACTATTCCATCCCTCCACTATTCCACCCCTCCGCTATTCCACCCCTCCACTATTCCACTTCTCCACTCCTCCACTCTTCCATCCCTCCACTCCTCCACTATTCCATCCCTCCACTATTCCACCCCTCCGCTATTCCACCCCTCCACGATTCCACCCCTCCACTATTCCACCCCTCCACTATTCCACCCCTCCACTATTCTACCCTTCCACTATTCCATCCCTCCACTATTCCACCCCTCCACTCTTCCATCCCTCCACTCCTCCACTATTCCACTCCTCCACTATTCTACCCCTCCACTCTTCCATCTCTCCACTCCTCCACTATTCCATCCCTCCACTATTCCACCCCTCCACTATTCCACCCCTCCACTATTCCACCCCTCCACTATTCCACCCCTCCACTCTTCCATCCCTCCACTCCTCCACTATTCCACTCCTCCACTATTCCACCCCTCCACTATTCCACTCCTCTACTATTCCACCCCTCCACTCATCCATCCCTCCACTATTCCACCCCTCCACTATTCCACTCCTCTACTATTCCACCCCTCCACTCATCCACCCCTCCACTCTTCCATCCCTCCACTCCTTCACTATTCCACTCCTCCACTATTCCACCCCTCCACTATTCCACTCCTCCACTATTCCACCCCTCCACTCATCCACCCCTCCACTATTCCACTCCTCCACGATTCCATCCCTCCACTATTCCACTCCTCCACTATTCCATCCCTCCACTCATCCACTCCTCCACTCCTCCACTATTCCACCCCTCCACTATTCCACCCCTCCACTATTCCATCCCTCCACTATTCCACCCCTCCACTATTCCACCTCTCCACTATTCCACTCCTCCACTATTCCAACCCTCCACTATTCCACCCCTCCACTATTCCACCCCTCCACTATTCCATCCCTCCACTCCTCCACTATTCCATCCCTCCACTATTCCATCCCTCCACTATTCCTCCCCTCCACTATTCCACTCCTCCACTATTCCACCCCTCCGCTATTCCACCCCTCCACTATTCCACCCCTCCACTATTCCATCCCTCCACTCCTCCACTATTCCATCCCTCCACTATTCCACCCCTCCACTTTTCCATCCCTCCACTATTCCACTATTCCACTCCTCCACTATTCCATCCCTCCACCCCTCCACTATTCCACCCCTCCACTATTCCACCCCTCCACTCCTCCACTATTCCACTCCTCCACTATTCCACCCCTCCACTTTTCCACCCCTCCACTATTCCACTATTCCACTCCTCCACTATTCCATCCCTCCACTATTCCACTATTCCACTCCTCCACTATTCCACCCCTCCACTTTTCCACCCCTCCACTATTCCACTATTCCACTCCTCCACTATTCCACCCCTCCACTCCTCCACTATTCCACTCCTTCACTATTCCATCCCTCCACCCCTCCACTATTCCATCCCTCCACTCTTCCACCCCTCCACTATTCCACCCCTCCACTATTCCACCCCTCCACTATTCCATCCCTCCACCCCTCCACTATTCCACCCCTCCACTATTCCACCCCTCCACTCCTCCACTATTCCACTCCTCCACTATTCCACCCCTCCACTTTTCCACCCCTCCACTATTCCACTATTCCACTCCTCCACTTTTCCATCCCTTCACTATTCCACTATTCCATCCCTCCACTATTCCACCCCTCCACTCATCCACCCCTCCACTATTCCACCCCTCCACTATTCCATCCCTCCACTATTCCACCCCTCCACTATTCCACCCCTCCACTATTCCACTATTCCACTCCTCCACTATTCCATCCTTCCACCCCTCCACTATTCCATCCCTCCACTATTCCACCCCTCCACTATTCTACCCCTCCACTCCTCCACTCTTCCATTCCTCCACCCCTCCACCCCTCCACTATTCCATTCCTCCACCCCTCCACCCATTCATCCTTCCATCCCTCAATCTTTATGCAGTCACCAGGATAGAAGGAAAGGATAATTAAACTGCCATTCATTCATTCATTCATTTGACCTCTGATTACAGAGAGGCTGCAAACTAATACAAATCACACAGCGTGGGATAGTAGTAAATTAATGCATCCCAAATAATTGCCTATTCTCTATTTAGTGTACAACTTCTGACCAGGCCTCATAGGGCTCCGGTCAAAGGTAGTGCACTGTATAGGGAATATGGGGCCAATTGTGACATCTGTGTGAGAGGGAGCGGTGGCTCACTAACTACAGTATAGTGACTAGTAATCTAATAGGAAGTGTTCTCCTCACAGTAAGATATGGGTTTAGTATGTATGTCCTTGGTGTCACCCACCCAGAGCCAGCCTCAGACTTAGCCCATGGCTGTATTGTAATATCAAGAGCTAACCATGTCATATCATATGAACTAGGCAATAGCCTTACCACAGTTAGAACATTGAGACCGATATTTCACTGGATGTATAAATGTGAAGTATCCGGTTGGCGTTTCCACCCACTACCAAATATGGTAGTAAGAGGATGCCCACTGGTGGTTAGTGGGAGAAGATGGAGCTAGATGTGGTCTATCTTGGTTTAGTTATAAAAAATCTTTGGCCTTACCCTCCATTTTCCCTTCTGTCTTCATGCTTTTGTCTTTTTACACTGTATAGTACAGCCACAGGGGCTTGGCTGTGTATAGCGCTGATATCCACACACACACACATTTACATTTACGTCACTCACACACACACACACACACACACACACACACACACACACACACACACACACACACACACACACACACACACACACACACACACACACACACACACACACACACACACACACACACACACACACACACACTGCAGTTAAATTGTCTCAGAGTTCATAGTTTTCACCATCAGAGGGAGTCATTGCCAACCTTGTGGAACCCGGACACCTCTTCGCTCCTATTACACAGAGGTTCAGCCCATATCTCTTTCTCTGTTTATCCTGAGGTACAGCCCATATCTCTCTCTCTGTCTATTCTGAGTTACAGCCCATATCTCTCTATCTGTCTATGCTGAGTTACAGCCCATAGCTCTCTATCTGTCTATGCTGAGTTACAGCCTATATCTCTCTCTCTGTCTATGTTGAGGTACAGCCCATATCTCTCTATCTGTCTATGCTGAGTTACAGCCCATATCTCTCTCTCTGTCTATGCTGAGGTACAGCCCATATCTCTCTATCTGTCTATGCTGAGTTACAACCCATATCTCTCTCTCTGTCTATGCTGAGTTACAGCCCAAATCTCTCTCTCTGTCTATGCTGAGGTACAGCCCATATCTCTCTCTCTGTCTATGCTGAGGTACAGCCCATATCTCTCTCTCTCTGTCTATCCTGAGTTACAGCCCATATCTCTCTCTCTGTCTATCCTGAGTTACAGCCCATATCTCTCTCTCTGTCTATCCTGAGTTACAGCCCATATCTCTCTCTCTGTCTATCCTGAGTTACAGCCCATATCTCTCTCTCTGTCTATGCTGAGTTACAGCCCATATCTCTCTATCTGTCTATTCTGAGTTACATCCCATATCTCTCTCTCTGTCTATTCTGAGTTACATCCCATATCTCTCTATCTGTCTATGCTGAGTTACAGCCCATATCTCTCTATCTCTGTCTATTCTGAGGTACAGCCCATATCTCTCTCTCTCTGTCTATCCTGAGGTACAGCCCATATCTCTCTCTCTGTCTATCCTGAGTTACAGCCCATATCTCTCTATTTGTCTATCCTGAGTTACAGCCCATATCTCTCTCTCTGTCTATCCTGAGGTACAGCCCATATCTCTCTCTCTGTCTATCCTGAGTTACAGCCCATATCTCTCTCTCTGTCTATCCTGAGGTACAGCCCATATCTCTCTCTCTGTCTATCCTGCAGTCTCTTCTCCAGTAGTGTGTGAGTGTGTGAGTGAGTGAGCGAGTGAGGTAATATGTGGTTGATGTACACTGTTTGGTGAAAGACTATTTGGTTGATATTAAGACTGAATGAATGAGACACAGTGACTGAATGCTTGCTATTGAAACAAATTGACTGTTATCCTGGGTTGGGGTCAATTCAGGAAACACACTGAAATTCCAATTCTCTTAAATGCTTTTCAAATAGGAGAATTTGGAATTGGAATTTTGTTTAATTTCTGAATTGACTGGAATTGAAATGGAATTGACCCCAACCCTGCTGTTAGCTACTGAAACAGCCAGTCTAAGCTGAACCAGCAGCCAGCATAACAGACTCTGTTTCCATCTCTATCTCTCTCCATACCTCCCTCTCCTCTCTCACTCTATCTAGCAGGCCCTGCTCT